>NC_056734.1:193167240-193232240 GCF_019279795.1 Protopterus annectens
ACAAACAAAACTATTTTCCGACTAAAGAGTAGTTTAGATCAGAAGAAAACCCGCCACCCCAAATTGATACAGTTGGTAGGTACACAGAGAGTAAACAGTATTGACATTACTAACTGATGAGGAAGATGTCAGCAACAGTATCTTATTTCAGTCACCCTGTATCATAAAAACAGTTACATGCATTTTCTTTGATAAGATGCTCTTTGAGAGACTTCTTAAATATATTGAGTTAGACGATTTTTTTTTCATTCCTAAGTTTGCAAGTATTGCATTTTTATCCCTGTATTTTGGAATCCAGCTCTGTTTCTTTCTGCATGTTTTCTTTCTTGTCATATCCTGTCACACCGCTGCTTATGGGATATCATTACTCTCAGAGTTTTGCATAATCTGAAAACTAAGTCACCCCTCACAAAGACTGTACTTCTAAAATGGTTACTTATCTGTATAACAAACTTTTCAGACTGCAAAGAAGGCTGTTTAGTTTCAGTTCACTGAATGACTTAAAAAAATCAAAACACTGACACAGACCATATCTACCTGTAGCACCCGTGTCAAATGGTGCACAATAAACTCCCTAGTAATGATTATTGTAAATGTTCAGTAAGTATAACTGTATTGCTTGATATACAAGTATGCATGTAAGTGAATATGTAGTAATACACTCATACATCACACACACACACACACACACACACACACACACACACACACACACACACACACACACACACACACACACACACACACTCACACACACAAAAAAACTTCTAATCTTCTAAAAATTATCAAATTAGAGAAAGGATAATAGTTATGAAACCAGCAATAACAGCAGTGTTTATCCTAAACAGGCACATAGATGTTACGTTATTTTAACTTGAAAGTCAAAGTCTGCAAGAAGAAAAGCCCAGAGTACTTTAATAATTTTATTTCACTAAAAATAAATTAACCTTTCTGATGCAAAATACTAATATAACAAAATTCATAGGTTATGCTATACTGCATGAATGCAGTTTCTTGTACGTTTTCCATATCTACATTTATCCATTGTCAACCTGGTACTTGATGACCAGTTTATAAAGTTAACTCTATTCTGAAATGTGTCATTTTGGAAACAAAGGTATATTATATGCAAATAAGTTGCACAATATCAATTCATTTTGTTACAGTACATCACTATAGTGTTAATATCGCTAACAGCGCTCATCTTTTTTTCCCCCTTGTATCATTAGATTAACGGTACAGAATAAAAAGTCATTTACCTCCAGGAAAAAACATTTAGTATTAAAACAGCATTGTTAGCGCCACCCCACTGAGAAAATATATATATGCGCGCGCGCGCACACACACACATACACACACACACACACACACACACACACCTTGTCTGCTTCTAATCCTGTAACAAGTGACAAAATATATGAAGCTATACAGTTATGAAACCAGCAGTAACAGCAGAACAGCTACCCTGACTAGACACCTTCCACAGTTATTTTACACAAAACATGAATAAATTACTCAAAATATAGATTTTATGCTTATTTTAATTTGAAATGTCAAAGTCTGCATGAGAGAAGGGACTAAACCTCTATCCTTAAAAGGGAAAAATACTCACATTGATCACCTTCTAACAGAACAACAACTTCCTCAGTGTGTTTCTGAATACAAGAAATCTTTTGAGATTGTTGTGCCTGAGTGGTGGTCTTGGCAGATTCAAAGAAGTTAACAGTCCTTTCTGATTTCAAACAGTTCTAGATCCCGAGTAATCAGACCTCCCCAAACTCCCCTGTAATGACTTCTCAGGTTGAGTGGATTAGAAATGAACATAGATAAGGTCACTGCATTTCAATTAGTCAATGATGAATAATTGAGAACCTATATCAGGTGGCCAGGTGAGCTCATGTGCATTATTACGTAAGGCAGGAAGTTGTTGCTTGTTAATCTGCTTTCCTACTCCTCTCTCATCCATCTCTCAAAGAGTTAGTAGAGTAGATCATTTGAAATAAAAGACTAACAGGTGTTCTCTGTCTTAGTCTTTGCCTACCCTCTAGTTCCCTACCCTCTGTGCTGCATGCAAAAGCAAACTAGCGCCTGACACTATCCAATGTATCGATGTAATGTCGCTAAGGATTCCAAGACTACCTAGATGGTCTTATCACACATACAGTGCTGTAACACACACCTTTGCTGATAAACGTTTACAAAATCAAATGTCTCTTCTTATTTACTTCATTTAATTAAAGTTGGGATCCAATCACATGCCAGAGTTGCAATTAGTAAGAGATAGCTGCATTGAATTTATTTTGGTAACTAGGAAGACAGGAAAAAAAAAATATCAGTGTCACTTAGGCAACAAAAGATCAAATGCAGATTACATTTGGAAAGAAGCATTATAAAAGGACAGCCCACAAGCCAGGTCACTTAACCTTGCAGATTATTCCTATGCTAACATTCATCGTGTATAGTTTTACATTAACTTTACCCTGAAGCTAAAATGCCTAGTGGAACAGATTGCAATGCTACATACAGAAACAGTGTGGAATGAAAACGAATTATTAAGAGATAGCCATTCATGTGTGCCAGACTTGGTATCAAGGACAACCACTGATTGGCAAATTCTATTTTAACTGGGCAGCAGACATATGCAGATGTAAAATGTTCAGGATATGTGTATGATCATCTCTTTTTTTCAGGTGTAGAATAAAGGTGAGTTATGACTAAACTCGATGGAATATAAATGTAAGTCTGGCCCACACCACTGACTCATCAGGAAACTGGGATCTGGATCTCTAAACAATTACAGTTCCCTTAACCTGTCAGAAATTCTCTATCTGCAATAATCCTCTAAGAGAGTGGTACAGCACAGACGGCATGTGTGTGGCAAAAACACCGTTTGCAAAGGCCCAGAATCAGGGACAGATTTTAAGTATTGCTCTGACCATTGTTAAAATAACAGTTGTTGCATTAGCACGCATTTCAGCAGTATATCATTAACCAGAAAACAACAAATTTTATGAGGAACAGACCAAAATATGAGGCAAAGTCAGGACGTTCTACAAAATCACAGATAATTTCAACTTTGATTCACACAAAGGGTAGCCAAAGAATAAATATTCTAACGTATCATCATGTAAATGCATACTAGTCCTGTAAATCCAGACTTTAAACTGGGTAAAAAGAATGTAAGTTGTTTTCATCCACAACCACCAGCCCCCCATTCAGAGACTGATATCCCCAATTATTTGCCAGAAACAAACACACATTTTATGAGGTATAGACCAAAATATGAGGCAATGGAAATGATATTCTATGAAATCAGGGACTGTTTTAACTTTTTTTTTTCACATAAACAATAGACAACAATAACAAACAACAATACATAACAAAAATGCACACAAGTCTACAAAGTCAGAGATTAACTGAGCAAATGACAAGAGGATAAAGTGCATTCATCCACAGCCAGTCCCTCTTAAATAGTCATTGCAATCCTTAGCCCTTACTCACTGCCCATATCTGGTTGCCCACCAGGATAAAAAAAATGTACGTTCCTCTCACTATCACAATCCACTGCTGCACTTTCAGATGAGTAGTCTGCAATTTTCTACTATATCATTTAACATTCATGAGCTTTCTGCTCATTGTCATCCCAATGAATTATGGGATGGCAATGAACAGAAGGATACAGCATTTTAGATAAAGGCATCAAAGGCCATTTACTACAATAGATAATTAATAAATAAGCAAATAAAGAACTCAGTGATGAATACCATCACCAACTTGGACTGCACATGCTCAAATGGCAGGTACTGATAGTATACAGAGGTAAATATTTATGGTGTGTCGTTCAATGCTTATTTTTACTAAAATTAAAAATAAATACATGTTTTCTTAGTGACTGTTATATTTAGCACATAAGCTAGCTAAACTGAGTTAGCAGTGCTGAACATAAAACTATTTTAAAATAAAATTATTTTGGTGACTGGCAAATGGGCTCTCACAGGGCTGTGGGCCCTAGTCAGCTGCACGAATCACTCTTATAATATGTCATTGGTTACACAGGGTTGGAGGGGTTGCACTGAGAATTTACCACCTGTAAACCAATACCTTATGGAAGTGTATGAGTCAGGCTCTCAACAGACTTCCCTGTTTTAAAAATTTCTTCTCATAAAAAGGGACTCAGCAGTGTTGTGGCCCCCAGTGTATCTCTCAGTCAAATAATTTATTACAGATATACAGGAAGACAAAATGGAAATAACATCCTCTCAGATAGATCCTGACATGATCTCAGCTTACTACAGACTGAAGGATCGGTAGCTGCACGTGACACACAGCTGCCACTATGCTTATACACTATAAGTGCAATGACTTCTCTTGTTGAATTATGTAATAACCCCTTATCTTGACAATAAGTGAATATGATTCAATTATACATAGTATGCAAAACATCTTAGCAATGACTGCGTGTTACCATTCACACAAAATAAAATGCAGCATGTACATTCATGTTATTCCAGTTTTGTACTGCTGGAACAGAAGCCTGACTTCTTAATCAATATCCTGAAATACGAGTATTTAAAACCCTCAGTCCCACTAGTACCCCTGTCTTTACATTCTGTTTATGTTTCTGCAGCTTGGTTATCTCATACTCAAAATATTTCAGCTTCAAGTCAGTCAGCTCAAACAATGGTATAACAAGGGTGGGTGAAGACAGCATCTGCTCTGGGCATAGGCTGCAAGGGGGAAAATCAGTAGCTTTGATCTGAGATACCTACAATTCAGAAAGCAAGGAATGTCTTTTTTCAGTGAAGTATTGCAGTATATCTAGATGGATAAGCAACAGTCACTGTTACAAGAATGTTTATATGTCTTTACTAGATTCTTTACATTCTGAAACGCATTCTCAACCTGTCAATTGTCTTGATGGCATTTAGGATTAGATGTCAGATGTTTAAACTCCCACAGTTTTTGAAACAGGCAAAACATGACTGGTGAACTGCAGTCCATGGACAGTAAGTATCTCCTCTGCCCTATGTCTCATGAAAGTGGACTGAAGGATGCCTGTTACAAATTGACTTACTGTATCTTTCAGCTGCACATCTTCAGCAAATTTAGAATAATAATCAATGCATAGCAAAAACACATTCCCTCTTTTTGTGGGTTAAGAAAGTATAACCTTAGATCTCAACAGAAACACGCACCTCCTGTCCATACCCCTGCAACTAGCAAAAAATGCAGCAAGCACAGCTTCTCAGTCCTGTGCCCCAAACTCCATTAGAGATGCTAGCAAATTCCTAGCCTTCTGTAACAAACTGAAGCAGCACCTCTTTAAAACCTTACAAGTGTCAGTGCCTCAAAAACAGAGGCGTTGTGTAAGTACCATTGTTTACAAAGCAATCATCTTCACTAGTCCAATATAATAGCCACCTGATGGACTCACACTCACATCTCTCCTCCACCTCCCATTGTTACCAGTCCTACTATAGCATACCCTAATTCCCAAGCCTTGTATTCTTTTACATAGGGCCATTTTTCTTCAGCACAGCATGTTATTGTACAGATTGTCAAAGACTGCAATGAGCCCATGCAGGAACAGCTAAGCTCCCTTACAAATAAATTTATTTGTGTACACTATTTATTTGTGTATGTATCTATGTTTACTAGGATAGTCTGTCTTAACAAAAGCCTTTCTTCTGTGGAAGTGTGGGCAGAAAAGCAAAAACATTGGTACATAAACAGCATTGTACATGCTTTGCATTTAAAATACAAAATAATATGTACATAAGACTAAAAACAGAAGAGGTAGAGCTGTAGGTAATGAATGCACAATGATGATAGAGGGAGGGAGCGGACAGTTAAGAGGCTAAGTAGGTTTTCAATTTGAGGTGAAAACTATTGTAGTTGGTTTAATTTCTCAGGTCAGGAGATATTGCGTTCCATAGCTTTGATACAGGAACATAATACAGGGAGTATCCATGATAATTTATGATTTGGTTACCTCTAAAATATTCTGTACTAGGGATCCTAAGTTTCAGAAAATACACTGTAGCAACTCCCTAGATAAAATTATGCAAAGCTGGAAATGTAAGATACAGCTCTGTCTCTCTCTCTCTCTCGCTTTATTATATATATTTCCAGTTTATTATTTTCACCAGTTTTGTATCTGTCATCACTTGCACTGTAACCTACAATTCTATATTATTGTTTGCATTATTCATAATCATTGGTTTTATTACAGCCCCAAGCAGAGCCTGAAATTAGTCCAGATAGACTAATGCTACATCTTGGTTAACAAATGCAAAATAAATAAATAAATGCATGCATACATACATACATACATACATACATACATACATACATACATACATACATGCATACATAAATATGTAAATACATAAATAATCCAGTTTGTGTGCTGATTCAACTCTAAACCATCCTTCTTTTATGGCAAAGGTGGAGTTTCATAAGGTATGTTCCTCTTCCTGGTTTTGATTTCTGTAAAGGTTACATACCTCAGAGTTTTTGACCATCTGTTCTATTTCCTCTATTACACCAGCACGTATTACCCATCAAAAGCTCTTTCTTTGTATTTTCTCAGGTCCATATGTGATTCATAGGTTATACTAAGCATATTATCTTTTATTTCTAAAATAATTATTATTCTATTTCCTACAGGCAATGAATCATGTTGCACCAATGATTCATCATAGTATGGAAAATAAGCACTTATTCAAAAATTAAGTAATTTTGCAGTATCTGGCCATCCTGACATAATGACATCATTAAACAACTGTTGCCAAGAGACATTCTGATAACATCTTTTATGTTTTTGCAGCTTATCTGCAGATATTGGCAGTTGATGAACATCCCATAATACATGTTCATCTCTGTGCTCTCTGCTACCTGGCTTGTACTGACCTTGCACATTATATTTCTGTAATGAAATTAGCATTCTCTGGAGCATCGCAGGTGCTTTACACAATGATTTTTTAAAGTATGCTTTATAGTGACTTTTGTCTTACTCCACAATGATTTTTTTTGTCATAATTATAATCATGAAACTTCTGACAGCAAACACTGCAGCTAACTTCTTTTTCTGATTTTGAGAATAGTGTTGATGACAATCTGTCAAAGGCATTGACATGTTTAAAGCTGGTCTACCTTTTGGCAATAAGGCTGCACCAAGCCCATTCTGGTTTGCATCAACCTACAACATGCAGTGCATCATAAAATTAAATGTAGATACTGCAGTGGCTAGACTTTTCAATATATCAACGCTAGTTCCTGTTTTTGTTTTTCAAAACCATTCCATATCACTCTCTAGAAGCTTCCTTAATGACTTTGTCACATTCGGTAAAATTGGAATAAGCTTAGATATTGAATCATGACTAGGAATTATATTATTGATGCTTTATGATATGATTTTTCCACGTTAATTGTTGCCTTTGATTTATCAGAACATTTACGCCCATGTGGCAATAAAATAATGCTCACATATTTGAATGAAAGTATACAGTTTTGGCATTTACTTCTGTTCAACTTCAAGTCTTTCTGTCTCAATTTCTCATGTAGTTTACTCAGATATTATGAGATTCTAAATTGCAACCTCATAAATCTATATTTGTCTATAGGTTATTGAAGGTGCACAACTTAAAATAGGTTGATCTAGCTTAACTTGCCAGAACCTATGGTTAACATCAAATACAGAGAAATACTTTGCATTAGGCAACACTATGTTAAAAACATAAATACATAAATTAAAATATACCACCAAAATACAAATTATGAAAGGTAAAAAATATACAAATAAACCACTTCAAAGTTATTGCAACAAAAAAGTAACTCATTCCCATGCAAAGTTTGCCCATTCATCAAAAGGTACTTTTCTCTAAAATGTAAAATCTTGCATCTATTGGATAATGCCTAAAACTTTGTAAAGCAAGTCAGAAACGACACACACTGTCAACTCTCTCTTGCCGTTTAATCAGTACACAAAAATCGTGTTCCTGTTGATTTGCTGAGGGTAGTTTTTGTGAATGTAAAAAGATGGGAGTACTTTGGCTAAAATTACTTTCAGTGAAAGTGGAGATTGACATTTTCTCTCCTTTTGTGTGACTTCTGATTTGGTATATATATATATATATATATATATATATATATATATAAGTCCTGTGGGTGAAGGGGTATCCCCCACATTGGGGTGCAAAGTAGGGCTTGCCCCCTGTAAAATAATGGTTCTTTGGATGTTCACCGAAGGCAGATTTGACAAATATTTTTCAATTATTTTACATTTGCTGAAACTGCCTCTGTGTTGCTGAAACTGTTGGCAAGGCAACATGAATCTCTTACTTTTCTTCATGACATAGATACTGACCTCACATCTGCTTTCTGTAACCCAGCCACTGGGGATGTAAACCCAGCCACTAGGGATGCACAAGCCAGAGCATTTCTTTGTGCTGGTCCCAAGCCCAGATAAATGGGGAGGGTTGCGTCAGGAAGGGTATCCGGTGTAAACTTTTGCCAAATCATACACGCAGACAACAGTACAGGAATACATACCGGATCGGTCGAGGCCCGGGTTAACAACGACCGCCACCAGTACTGTTGGCCAACAGGGTGCTGGCGAAAATTAAGATGCAGAGGACAGGAAGAAATGGAAACAGTTGATCTGCTGTGGTGACCCCTAATGGGAGCAGCCGAAAGAAGAAGAAGATCTGCTTTCTGTGTAGAAACACTAATAAATCTACCATACAGAAGTGTAGCTGGCTCATACAGAATTAAAAAAATAAATTGTTTCTCGTTTTAAACTATAGCAAACTGCTTGCTTCAAAAGTAGCAACAGTTTATACCCCACATGGAGAAGTACAGCACTCATATGTCAGATAAAAACAGAGTTTTTTTATTGTTTATTTAACTGTAGCAAACTTTGCAAAATTAAAAACATTAAACTTTAAACTGCTACAGTTTAGACCAAACACACAGAGGTACAGTGCTCAGGTTTTTAAAAGCCAGTATGCATTAAAGAGTGATCAGGATCAGCCAATCATGCTCCAACAACACTTTATGCCTGGAGCAGCTGCCCCTACACCTTGCCCTTGCTACGCTAGGGCTACCACACACGTGCTAAATATAAAAGAATAATCAAAGAATATCTCTGATGAATACCCTTCTTTACATAGAAAAGCCTACCCCCTCTTCCATTAATCAAACCTTTATCCTCATTGTGCTATAAAAAATTCTGAACCAAATTACAAATCACTAATGCATGCCCAATTTATCTAAATTACTCAATAACTTTCCATTCTCCACATCATCTAAAGGCTTTTCTTGAACGAATGGAATGGATACACGTCTACCGTTCCCCTCTGCGCCTTATATATTCATAGATTCATAGGTACATAACTAGGCTATTGATCTGTAAGGATCTTATGAAGCCTAGCCCTGCATTTCTATGGTAATTATTAGTCCTTACATTTTGCAATATGAATCTCCATAGGCAGGTTGTGTAAGTATGAATCTGCAAGGATTGGTCACACAAGTATATGCTGGGTACTTGCATGTTTACCTACCAAGAGGGTCATTGGTGCTATATCGGGGTGAATTTGTGGCTACCCATCCATTCGTCCAAGTTATATTTGAGTATAGTAAGAGAAGTATGCTGCTTTATGTGGAGGGGAAGCTGGTTCCATAAACATGATATTCTCTGTGATGCATACCTATCCCTTCAGCAAGTTCTGTTAATCTTGTAACAGAGACTGAAGTCCCTTGAGTGGATGTTTCTGATACCCCTGGACTTCTAAATGTGCAATAGAGCTAAAAGAACAGGGTCTGTTGAGGCACAGCATGTGAGGCAAAGGTTGCCTCTCAGTAAGTTGTATGATACCAAGAAGAGAGAAGGCTTTGAGGCGGTCAGTATATTTTTTTATGATTTAGGCCCTTGATTTCTTTTTTGCGAGGAGAATGTAGTTATTCCAATAGAGTCAAATGTTTAAACAGGTACATATCAATATGGGCATTATACTCATCGATTGGCCTAATGAGTGCCAAGTACAGAGGAACAATTATATCCCTGGACATGGATGCCATACACCTCAATATAAGCTGTGTACTGAAAATGGACTTCCTTGCAAATATGGATATATGATGAGCAAAGGATACACTGATTTTGAAAGCCTTACACTCAACATGGGTTCCCAGGTCTCCAATTACCTGATCAGTTTTCAGGGAGGTGTTCTCAATATGATAGTTCTAAAGGGTGTTATTACTTGCCGAAGGATACAATTTACATTTCTTGGCACTTAGTTTCAGCCATGGTTTTGGCACAATCTATTTGTCTGAGACAAGCCCTCTATCTGGATCACGGTGTCCTCAGGGGAGTTAATGATAGCATCAAGTTTGCTGTCATCTGCAAACTTGATTAGCCACATCAATTGACATTTGCTTTCAACATTGAGATGTTAAGTGCCTTGCCAAAAATTTCCCATAACATTCTTTAAAAATAATCAAAATATGTAGCTCTTCATGCCACAGATCTGAAGCCTACTGATCACCTTAGGTAACCACCCTGCAGTTTAAGATCTATATTTGACAAAGAAACAGGCTACTAGTTTTATATATAGATATATATATATATATATATATATATATATATATATATATATATATATATATATAAATAAACAGATATACACACAGACACATATGTACATATATATATATATATATATATATATATATATATATATATATATATATATATATATAGGTCTATTTCATTTATCAAACGTACACCTCTTAGAATTCTAAAATGCCAAACTCACATCAGCAAAAGTGCAGGCTACCGAAAACGCACTTTTGCGAAACCTACTTAAGCAAAATCTAAAAATAAACTACAATAAATGCTAAAAACAAATTTTTGCACCCCCTTCAACTTGATAATTATATATACCAACTCTGAGATCACACTACTGTGGGGAAAAGGGTACATTTACTTATCCTCACTGTACCGAGACCCATGTGTAAAATCTCCAACTGCCCTAAACCTTACACTCCCCTTACACCTGTAATAAAGAAGAAAAAACACCTTACCTCTACTTCCAAAGTATCCCAGAATGGCCAAAAGGAATTTTCTTAAGCAAGTTTCGCAAAAGTATGCTTTTGGTAACCTGCACTTTTGCTGATGTGAGTTCGGCATTTTAGAATTCGAACAGGTGTACTTTCAATAAATGAAAATAGACCATATATATATATATATATATATATATATATATATATATATATATATATATATATATATATGTGCGTGTGTGTATATTGTATTGGTTCTCACTTTCTGTTTACTAAACAAATTACTCATCTTCAATTAAAAAGAAATCAGCACTGTCTAGTCTAAACTACATTGGAACAAAAACATTGAAAGCACCAGCATCTGATGTTTTACCACCGGCACAGCCAGAAACTTCTGCTCTGCCTCTTCCATCATGGTGAAATCTTATTCATATCACCAGAAAGGAATACTCTGTTTCATATCTGCCACCACACTCCAGAGAGAAAACAATTGTTTCTCAAACATCACTTCTTTAGTTTCCTGCATAACGGATTCACTCAGACAAAAGGCCTCTGATTTCCCTTCAGTCAGCATCTCCTCCACCATCTTGCCTGCTCACACGGGAAGCAACTCTTGTAGGAAGATGGAGGAGCTGTAAGTAGTGATGCAGAAGGGAAGGGTGGACATTGCTTGTATCATAGAAACATGGGCCAGTGACAACTGATGATGGGTCATGGAAATGACTCAATATATGGTGTTTTTGGGCCTCACTCCTGTGGCTGACCATAAAAATTTCTGAGAGCTTCTTCTCATTCACTGGGTTTTCTTAACCAAAAAGCTTCACTTGTACTTCTCCATCTCATGTTTGGTGCTGATTAGGAAACTAAGGAACCCTAGAACAGTGCCACAATGTTGCAGAGGAATTTTTTTGTTATGCTCTAAGTTATCTTCCCGTCATGCATCGATACTGTCCAGGAATGGATGTGCAATGGCATTGCTGTTATCATCCTATCTCTCTTGTGTCTCAGCCAATGTCCTACCTTCTGGAAGACAATGTCCCCAACCTCCCACCCCTGGTACATCCCTGGCCTCCAGAAAACATCAACCCTGAGGCATGTCTGAGTGTAAAGCATTCCCTCACGCCCATCCTCACCTTACAGAATCTCAATTACTTGAGTCACTAATCAAACCTGGGGCTCCTGGGCCATAGTCAGAGCTTTATCCCTTTATACCACACTACTGGCTCACCTGGTATATAATGTTTAGAAATGACAAAGAAGGAGGAACTGGGGCTAAAAAAGCAAACTACATAAAGGAATGTATTAAACATAAGGTCAAAGAGGTTGAGGGATCCCCCCCCCCCCCATGAAAGGCAAGGTTGTGGGCACTTCCATAAGCTTAATTAATTTTCCTGGAAGTTAAGGCAGAGAAAACAGGAAAAGCTAGTGTACAGATACAGACATTTCAAAAAAGGATAACAGACTGGAGGACTGTGGAGTAGAAAGAAGACAATAATAATTATGGGAGATCTTACTCTCCCTGGAGAAGAATGGGAGATTATTATATTATGAGCTTCTGGATACAGAGTGCAGGTGGAGACTGACTGAGGCCTTTAACCATGAGAGGTTTAGCTAATAGATGGATGACTATGAAAGAAAGTCAGAATTCTTGATGTGGTACTAATCAGTGAAGATGGGTTTATGGAAGTGATTTGGGGGTGGCATAATGGTTAAGGTTTTTACCGCACAGACAAGAGGTACAGGGTTTGATTCTCACCAAAGTAATTGGCTAGGCTTAAAATGACCCACAAAGGCAGCCATCCCAGTGCTTACCTATGAATCTATAAAGTACAGATGATGACATAGTTTGCCAACAGTAATAATATCTGTGTGGCCTACAGTGAGGGGAAGGGTAAGAATACAAAGCTGATGGTGTGAGACTTTATGAAAGTTTTATGAGCCAAAGTGGCAAAGATGAGTTAAGAGACTGGATTCAAATGGAGAGACTAAACAAATTGTTTGGAGCAGAAGCATACATACAAAAACTGAAGGATGCCAGTGTGGTTATAAAGGAATGTGAGGCTAGGAATCAGGGCAAAAAATAGGACATAAAAAAGGATGAAAGGTGGGTGAAATAAGTGAAACACAGTTCAAGGAAGATAGAAGAAAGGCAATAAAGGTGAAAAAAGGCATATGTTAAAGGAACATTGAAAGAAAAGAAAGTGTAAAGAAAAAGGAAGATATAGGCATTTCAAGACTTAGCAAGAATTAGAGTGAAATCACAGAGAATGCGGAAAACAGACACATAATTTGCTTGTCTTCAAACAGGAAAGCAAGTTGATGGTGCCATACTGGGATGAAGGCAAAGATGAGTGGAAAGAGCATTAGAGAGACAAAAGAACAGACAGAGAAGAGTTGGAGAAGAAACTGGCTGCCCGTAGTGTAGAAAAAACACAAAGTCTACATGGGTTGCCCCCTAGAGTCCCATGGAATCTGCCCATGTGCAGGCAGACCCCTGATGAAGATCTGCAGCAGACTGAAGGACTATGGAGGAGGCAGGAAAAATCTGGGAAATAAGTATAACTGCAGTGACCTGGAAAGTGGAAAGTAATACACTGTATCTTAAGAGAAAGAGTGGTTATGTTCCTGCAGGAAATGATCTGCAGGACATAAAATAATATGGGCTTATGAATATAGATAGCTAACAATCAAACCTGATATTGTTAAATAACTGAATTATGTGTGAAACTGACAGAGGAGGGTTAGCAGTTGTGCTTTACCTGGATTTCAGCAAGGCCTTTGATTTCATACCACACAGGGAGCCGACAGGAAAACTGGTGGGACTGATGACAGGGCCAAGGATGAGGAAATTAATGGTAGGACAAAGGGGGACAAAGGGGGTTTTGGTGAAAAGGACAATGTCAGGATTTAGAAAGGTGACAAGTGGTGTGCCACAGGCTTCTGTCCTGGGTCCAGCAACCAGTGTGTTTATCTAAGACATTTCAGAGGGAATGGAGAACACCGATGACACAAAGATAGGTGCGGCAGTAGAGAACGGTAGAAACAGTCTAGGGAAGGATTTGGGAAGTCTTTTTGGTCAAAACTAGCAAACTTTACTCTTTATGGGATGCAAACATTACATGCCACAACCACAATGCACAGAGTTCTTCTTTCTATGCCCCTGCATTTAATATAGTAATTTCCTGTACCTTGTGAGCAACTGAAAATTCCAACTTGGAGAGATACTTTTTAATTTGTCCAGTTGGCCAAAGCAGTAATTCAGAAAAGCTGTTTTTAGATAGTTTGACTGCTCCACTGATCCTGTACTGTCTTTGTTAATAAATTAAAATATTCATCAGATCAACATCTCTTAAATTATGTCGAACTACTTCCTGGAATTTAAAACCAAAATAATGCCCTTCACCTTTATACTTTGCATGCTAGTATAATGTATTCTTATTATCATATATGTTGATGTCTTGGTATGATCATTAATTGAGGTTTTCAGCATTTAGTTTTTGTCAATGGGGAAATAAACATCGATTTACCGACAAGAAAAGATCCATAATGGTATTTTATTTTGCAAATCCTGAATATTTCTATTCCTTTCTTATCACCAAAGGTATAAAAATGTGTATTTCTCAAGTATATTAATGACAATTGCAGCTTCTTCACTTAAACACAACCATATATAGCTTAACTAACTGTATTTCTGACTCACTTGGCCTTAATTAACCATGAAAATAAACATTATGCTTAGCAATTTTTTAAATGCATTTATTTTATTATATCATGTAACTACATCCCATCTGTCATTTAGAAATCCCAAAATACCTTTAGAATTTAGATAATAGTGTGGAACACAATACATTTCTGTCTCTTGTGCATTAACTCTCATCTCATTTTATTTGTCAAAAAAATTGACTTCACAGTTCATAAGGCACCGACCTACTGTTTTAAGTTCTAAATTATTAACTTAATTTCTGTTATTATAAACTGTTGGTGTAATGCTTCACCTCATTCTTCATGGTCATTTTCACCATGACTGTTTTGGGTTTCCCTACTTATCTACCCTTTTTGATGTTATAATATGTCAAGAGTGCTACCAGAATTATATGAATGATGGTTTATTACTATTGCTTTTGAGCAAATTCAGAATTCAGAAGGTCCTCTTCTACTTACTTGACTATTTCTACATTGTATGTGTCAGTATATGGTAATTTCAGACTGGGATAAAATTAGAGAAAGTAAATGGTCTCTGTAGTACCAGTGTCTTGACCTGGGGCTACATTGCATGGTTTCAGAAGTTTACTGAGAGACAGCACTGAAGTGGGTGTTCAGTGTGGCAGTCACACTGACAACGTCATTACAGTAGCATGTTGGAGATGCCTGAGGTAACATAAGAGAGCTTGGGATGCCATGGGACATATAAGTCGAGGGGTGATCTGACATGACAACAAATATATTACTGATGAATGGAAGTGGGGCACTTTTAGGCTGGCTAGGGTGGTGGGGAGGACAGTTACCAATACTTGGAACAGAATCAAAGTACTAAATGGTTCTCTGACAGAGTAGCTGATGCATGGAATAGACTACCACACTGCATTAAAGCTTGCTCTACTTTAGATATTTTTAAGAGCAGACTGGACACTTATGGGAATAACTGTTTTGATATATTGGCAGGCTAGAAGTGCATTATTTCCTGTGCCTGAAATACTTGTATGTTTGTATATAAAGTAGTCTGCTTTCCTTACATGTAGATGAGGCGCAATATGTGTAGTAATCTGATCACTGCTGGGATAGGTAAGGGGGTTATACAGGGTTATATAGTCACCATGGACAAGGACTAATGAGATATGAAGTATAATCTAATCAAAGTCATTATGGGTGATGGGGACATGTATGACAGCCTAATCACTGTGGAAAATGGTGACTGGAGATAGGTGAAGTGAGAGATGAAGTGAGGATTCAGTTAATGCTGGGATAGGTGAAAGGGATAAATAGGGTAACCTAGTGAATGACTGAATGGATGAAAGGGGCTATATACTATAATCCAGTCACTGTGGCCCTTGGATAAATGGAATGTGTAGATAATGTAATCAAAGTTGGAATGAGTGAAGGTGACAGGTAGGGTACCAGCAAACACATATATGTAGTGGAATTCCATTCTCATTACTGCAAAATGTATGAATCGGACATGTGTGTGTGTGTGTGTGTGTGTGTGTGTGTGTGTGTGTGTGTGTGTGTGTGTGTGTGTGTGTGTGTGTGTGAATCATCAAACAGTGAACACTCATATGCTCATGTGAGCAAATGTTCAAAACAATGAAACAGTTATTACTTTCTATTTTTTGCAAGGGAGGGGAAGCCCCCTGCACCGCTCAAATGAACATATATATATATATATATATATATATATATATATATATATATATATATATATATATATATAGATATTATAACTCTGACATCACACAACAGCGGGATAATAGCAAATTCCCTTTTCCCCACTGTACTGCAAACACATTTAAAAGACTGCTGGCAGAAACTCTATTAGGAAGATTGTCCATTTTTTTTTGTTTGTTTTCTTACAACACAAAAAAGCATAGAATAAACATTCATTCTTCCTAACAATATATATATCTTTGGGGGGGGGGGTTGTTTTAGATTTACATTTTGGTTACTGGGGTACAGCACTAATTACTGCACAACTAACTGCAGGCTTAGCCAGAACCAGGTTATCTATAGGTTAATCCAATCACTTTGGAGGTGAGTAAAGAGAGATATGTACAAAAAGTCAACCAAATGGTAGATCAGTAGGGCAATCTAGTCAACTCAGGGATGAGTGCAGGAGAACATGTAGGTCAAAGTAAATCAGTGCTGGAATGGGTGACGGAGACATTCAATGTAAGCCAATCAAATTCAGGACAGGTGAAGAGGATACGTATTAAAATCCAGTCACTGCCATAGCAAGCAAAGTGGAAATGCACGGTAATCCAAGCAGTACTGGGATGGGTGAAAGGCAAAATGGAGTCCAGTCCACTCACTACCAGAATAGGTGACAGGACTATACAGGGTAATCCAGTTAATGCTGACATGGTGAAGGAGATATGCAGTGCAATTCAATCACTGCAAGGACCTGTAAGTCAATGGCAGGATAGATGAAGGAGAGATATGTAGAATAGTCCAGTCACTACCCTAGTAAGTGAAAGGGATATGAAGCATAATCTAATCAGTGCAGAGATGAGTGAGGTTGATCTTTATGGGAATCCAATCAGAACTCAGCTGGGTGAAAGGAGATATAGAGGGCAATCCAATCAGAAATGGAGTTGGTAAACAGTGACATGTAGGGCAGTCTAGTTACAGCTGCAATAGCTGAAGGGGTATAGCTATAGAAAACAGACTTATGCTTCTTTAGGGAAAGGGCATACACAGGATAATACAATCAACCCAGGAATGTGTGAAGGTGGATATAAAGAAATAGTCCAATTAGTGTTGGAATCAGTGAGATTCAATATGTAGGTCTAAGCCAGTCCATGCTGAAATGGGTGAAAATGGGTATGTAGGATATTTCAGCCAGCATGAGTAAGGAGGTTGGTAGGTAGGTAAGGTGCTTTAATTGCAGCTAGGATGAATGAGGACGTGGACAGAGTACTTCAATCACTCCTATAGTGGATGAGGGAGTAGCTGAAGCTTCTAGCAACTATCATGGCTGATGATGAGGTAGGTAAAATACTTAGTTCTTGCTGAGACAGATGAGGAGGTTAGGAAGGTGTTCCAATCCCTTTCAGAATGGATAAGGAGATATGTGAGGTTATCCATTCCCTGTAAGGGTAGGAAGGTAAATTACTGCACACTGCACTCCTTGCTGGGATGGATGAAATGGTAAGTTGGGTGTCCCAGTCCCAACCACTAAAACTTAGGGGCAAGGTTGGGTTTACCTGTCCATACCAGGATTTGTATGGGGAGTAGTAAAGTACTCCAGTCCCCGCTGGGACAGGTGTAATAACATTTATGGCATTCCAATCTCTGATAGTATTGGAGAGGAAGATAATTTGGGTATTGTGTCATTGCCATAATGGGTGAAGAAGAACAAAGGAAATTACTACTACTGACAAAATGGATGATGGGACTGGTGATGGACTTAAGTATGTACTGGGATTGATGAGAGGGGGAATTAGGGTGCACCACTGACTGCCACAATTGGTGAGGAGTAGTTAGGGAGTATCAGTTCCTGCCATGACTGGTGAAGATATAGGTACGGTGCTCCTATTCCTGCCAATATTAGAAAAGGGACAGGTAGTGTGTTACAATTTCTGCCAGTGTTAGTAAAATGGTATGTAGAGTGTAACTGTTCCCTGCCAAAAACAGAGAAGGGCTAGGTAGTGTACTGCTAACCCTACCAGAATTATTGTAGGGGCAAGGAATGGTGCACCAGTCCTTGACAAGATTAGTGAAGAGGTAGGCTGTTCGATTCTATGCCTGCCAAGATGGATGAAGTAATAGGTAAGATGATCCAGTCAGAGCAAGTGTGGGTGAGAGGGTAGATTACATACTGTAATTCCTTCCTGAATTAGTCAAGTGGTGTTTATTATAGTTTCATAGTTTCATAGTTTGGTACTAGGCTATCTGCCCTGGGGCATTTATAAGCCTAGCCATAGTGATGTGGCTTTCGCCACCCCATGTAATGGTACAAAAGTGTACAGAATAGATTTAGAATACTGTGCCTCTGTCTAGTAGTGACAGTGAAGACCCCCTTACATAATAGAATTAGTTTACTGTGCCTCTGTCTAGTAGTGACACAGAGATGACCCCTGGAGTAAATCTACGATCTCCCATCCACTCGTCAAGATTTCTCTTGAAGAGAGTCAGTGAGGGGCTCTGCCTAACATGAACTGGGATTCTGTTCCAGGGTATGGGAAGCCTCTGAGTTATGAATCTGTCCCTCCAGCATGTCCTATTCATATTTGTGCTGAGGTTCAAATCTTTAGCTCTCGTGGTTCTGATGGATTTGGATTTTTTGAGGTGGAGCATGTCCATCAATTCCTGATTGGACATGGCCTTGTACATCAGGCACAGATCACCTCTGAGTAGGCGGTATGCTACTGAATAGAGTTGGAGTTTCTTTAGTCTGGCAGCATATGACATATGTTGGAGACCCTTGATCCTCTTGGTGAGGTACTTTTGGGGTCTCTCTAGCTGTTGCAAGTGCCGGGTGAGGTACATACCAAATGGGGCATTGTACTCAATCATGGGCCTGATAAGGGAGGAGTACAGGGGCACAATGACCTCCTTTGATCTGGATGTGAATCCCTTCATGATAAGGTGGGCAAGGTAGAAAGTCTTTCTAACCACTTTGGCAATGTGGGTGTCAAATGAGAGGTCACTATCGACTTGGGTCCCCAGATCTCTGATTACTTTTTCTGTACTCAGTGGGTTACCGCCTATGTGATAATTTGTGGGCACTTTGTTTTTCCCAAAGGGGATGACTATACATTTTTTGGCATTTAGTTTAAGGCCATGACTCCGGCACCAGTTGTCCATTTCAGTGAGGCCTTTCTGTAGGATGTATGTGTCAGCTGGTGTATCGACTATGGTGCCTAGTTTGCAGTCATCTGAGAACTTTGTCAGCCACAACCCTCCCATGTTTGCTTCCACATCTGAGAAATAAATGCCGAACAAGAGGGTCCCAGGACAGAGCCCTGTGGGACACCACTTGTCACTGGCTTTGAGTCTGACATGGCTCCAGCGATTTTGACTTTATGGGTTCTATCCTTTAGCCAGTTTGCCACCCATCTTGTGACATATGGATTTACATTTAAGCTGTTGAGCTTGTCTATGATGCCAGAGTGGGGTATTGTGTCGAAAGCTTTAGCCAAGTCCAGGTAGGCTGTATGGACTGCTTTGCCCTCGTCAATGGCTCTAGTGACTGTTTCGAAAAAGTCAACCAGGTTTAAAAGGCAGGATCTGCCTTTTACAAAGCCAAACTGGGTGGGATCAAGTGTCTGTAAGTCCCCAATGTCTCTGTTTATTAGTTCCATAATGATTCTTTCCATAGCTTTGCAGACCAGGCTGGTTAAGCTTATGGGGCGGTAGTTACCAGGGTCAGTAGAGGTGCCTCCTTTGTGGAGTGGGACTACTGTTGCTGTACGCCAGTTTTCAGGTACATATCCTGCAGTAAGGCTAAGGTTAAATAGCATTTTTATGTTCATAGGTTCATAGGTTCATAGGTTCATACTAGGCTATCTGCCCTGGGGCAATTATAAGCCTAGCCCGATTCTGTATGGCTTACGCCACCCCTTGATTTGAGTATACTGTGCCCTTTTTAAGGTTTAGTTTACTGTGCCTCTGTCTAATAGTGACACGGGAGTAATCCCTGGGACAAACCTACGATCCCCCATCCACCTATCGAGATTCTTCTTGAAGAGATTCAGTGAGGTGCTCTGCCTCACATGAACTGGAATTCTATTCCAGAGCAAAGGGAGCCTCTGGGTTATGAACCTGTCCCTCCAGCAAGTTCTATTTATTTCTGTGCTGAGGTTCAAGTCCCTCGAGCGTGTGGCTCTAAGGGATTTAGATTTACTGAGGTGAAGCATGTCCATTAATTCTGGATTTGACATAGCTTTGTATGTCAGGCATAGATCGCCTCGAAGTAGGCGCTATGCAACTGAGTAGAGCTGGAGTTTTTTTAACCGAGCAGCATATGGCATCTGTTTGAGACCCTCGATCCTCTTGGTGAGATATTTTTGGGGTCTTTCTAATTGCTGCAGGTGTCAGGTAAGGTACATCCCAAAAGGGGCATTGTATTCTATGATGGGCCTGATGAGGGATGAATAAAGGGGCACGATTACCTCTCTTGATCTAGATGTGAAACCCTTCGTCATGAGGTGGGCTATGTAGAAGGTCTTTCTAACCACTTTGGCAATGTGGTTTTCAAAGGAGAGATTGCTATCAACTTGGGTCCCCAGGTCCCTAATAACTTTCTCTGTACTTAATGGGTTTCCACCTATGTGGTAATTTGTGGGCACATTGTTTTTGCCAAAGGGTATGACTATACATTTTTTGGCATTTAGCTTTAAACCATGGTGCTGGCACCAGTTATCTGTCTCTGTGAGATATTTTTGAAGGATGTTTGTGTCAGCTGGAGAGTCGATTATGGCGCCCAGTTTGCAGTAGTCTGCGAACTTGGTGAGCCATAGTCCTCCCACGTTTGCCTGTACCTCGGAAAAGTATATACCGAACAAGAGTGGTCCCATGACAGAACCCTGTGGGATGCCACTTGTGACCGGTTTTGAGTCTGACATGGCTCCAGCAACTCTCACTCTGTGGGTTCTGTCTTTGAGCCAGTTTGTGACCCATCTTGTGACATAGGGGTTTATATTTAAGCTGGATAGCTTATCTATGATGCCCGAGTGGGGTATTGTGTCAAATGCCTTTGCAAGGTCCAGATAGGCTGTGTGGACTACCTTCCCTTCATCTATGGCTTTGGTGACTGTTTCGAAGAAGTCAACCAGGTTCAAAAGGCAGGATCTGCCCTTGACAAAGCCGAACTGGGTAGGATCTAGTGTCTGTAGGTCCCCAATGTTTTTGTTTATGAGCTCCATGATGATCCTCTCCATAGCCTTGCAGACTAAGCTAGTCAGGCTTACGGGGCGATAGTTTCCAGGGTCCGTAGAGGCTCCACCTTTGTGAAGTGGGACCACTTTTGATGCACGCCATTCTGTGGGCACATATCCTGTAGTGAGGCTGAGATTGTATAGCTGTTTTATTTGAGGGATTAGTTCCTCTTGGAGTTCATGTAGGATGCAACCTGGGGCGCCATCTGGTCCCATGGAAGCAGTGTTTTTTGCTTTGGAGAGGGCAGCCTTCACCTGAGCATCAGAGATGTTTGGGAGGCAGCCCTCTGCCGGGATAGATACTTGCTCTTTTGGGGGGTGGAGAAGTTTGCACTGAACCTGTCTGCCAGGATATTGGCGATGTCTGTGAGTTCAGTGTATTTTTTGTCGTTTAGAATCAACTCAGAACAAGTCTGGGAGTTGCATCCCAGGTTCCTAACATAACTGAAAAAAGCCTTATGATTGTCTTTGGTGTCCTGTGCAATTTTTCTCTCGAAGCTGGCCTTGGAGGATTTTATGAGGGATCGTAATTTTTTGCTAGTACTGATCAGAGATGCCTTCCCTATTAGGGATTTTGCTCTATAATGTAGTAGCTTCCTCCTTCTGTTGTACAGTTTATTTATGGCAGGGATCCACCAGACTGGACACCTGCCTTTGGATGATTGGGTCTTGGTTTTGTTTGGGATAGCATGATCCATGCATTCCTGGAGATGTCCGTAGAATGCGTTTATATAGGATTCTGCAGTTTGGGCCTTAGTTTCCACTGGCCCTGGGGCCTTGAAGGATTCCACTTCGGTTTTGAAAAGTGAGAAGTTCACTTTTGAGAAGTTTTTCACTGTGGTTTTCTGGGCTGGGAGTGGGGTCGGGATGTGGACATCCAGTGAAATTAATTTATGGTCTGATCTTATCAATGAGGGATATACTTCTGGTGTGGAGCATAGAGTCCCCATGTTGGTAATGATCAGGTCTAGTATGTTGTCCCCTCTTGTGGGAGTGGTGACTAGTTGTTCCATAGCATTTGAGTTTATAATTTCCAGGAACCTTTGGGCTAAGGTGCTGGGGCTTGAGTAGTGCTCCCAGTCAATGTTTGGGTAGTTGAAGTCGCCCAATATAATGGTGTTCAGAGAGACCTTCATGTTCTCCAATGTTTTCAGGAAAGCCGAGTGGGATTCCTGACTTTGAGAGGGTGGTCTGTAGGATGCTATAAACTGAAAAGCAGTCTTTCCCACTGTTAGTTGCACATGGATGGTCTCCGATACTTCGTGCAGTGTCACTAACCTGGAGGTGTGGATATCCTTGATAAATATGGAAACTCCCCCTCCTTTTGTGGTTTGGTCCGGGTTTTGGGGCCGAAAAGCATGATATGAGGTATAGCCTGGTAGTGTTGGGGTGCTCTTTGGAGCCTTGAACCAGGTTTCTGTCACTGCACAGATATCGATGTTCTCCATACTGAGGAGAGCTTCAAGTGCGTACATCTTGAGGTTAAGACTTCTGGCGTTAAGCAGCATTACCCTTAGTTTCTTGTTCCTTGTGCTGTCTATGGGGGTGGATTTGACTTTTGAGCATTGCCTAAAAAAGGCACTATGGGGGTGGCAAGAGCCTTTGCCAATATCCGAAAGCCCAGTGGTGACAGGTGCAAGCCGTCCCTAGCAAAGCAACATGGCTTGTCGAGCATGTCATCCCAGGCTGACAGACACTGGATCCCCTTTGAATGACACCAAAATTTTAGCCAATTGTTAAAATCGATCATTGTGTCTTTGTACTGTGGCATCATTCTAGGTGAGGGTAAGATGCTGCTCAAGGTCAGGGTCATACCAGCCTGGGCTACATGATCAGAGAGCTCCTCTATGTCTCTTTTCATGTAGTCCAGGGAAGTACGTCTCAGGTCATTCACACCAGCATGTACAATGACTGAGTCATATTTGTATTTGCTTTGGAGTGACCTGAGTGCTTGCGTTATGTGGCAGATTCTAGCACCCGACAGGCAGATCACCGTGACCTTCTCTTTATTCAGCCTGGTGAGCGGGACGTCAGTGTGTCTGACAATAGAGTCACCTATTACAAGAGTATCAGGTGTGTTATTCAGCCTTAAGGGCTGTGGCTGCTTGGCACACTGACTTTGTGGGCTATGTGTTGTGCGTGTTTTGTTTTGAGGTAGCGTTTGCTTGGATGTCTGCTTTGGAGGTCTCTGTTGCTTAGGTAGATTTTTATTTAGAGCCTCTGAGTATGTTTTTGTGTATTTATGTGTTTGGTTTGCTGATGTGGTGGGACTATGTGATACTGGAATTCTGTTGTGTGAGGTTACCTTCTCCTCCTGACTGGTTACACCAGTTTTGAGATGAGAGAGCTCAGCCTCCAGTTTGGCTAAATAGTTGCATCTCTCACATATATTTGAACCTGTTTGGAGGAGGCGAGGGTTGCCCGTGTACATGAGACAGTTGTAACATTGCCTCAAAATTCCCAGATTCACCAGCTGGACTGGAGAGGAAACCATTGACTGACCTTTGGACATGCTAGAGTAATATAGGGAAACTGAATTTAAGACGGGCCAATAGAGGACAGTGTTTAGCTCCTCTTGGAGTTCACGTAGCATGCAACCCGGGATACCGTCAGGTCCCATTGATGCTGTGTTTTTAGCTTTGCTGAGGGCGGTTCTCACCTGGACATCTGAGATGACAAGGAGGTTACATTCAGCTGGGATAAGTATTTCTTCTTTTGGGGGTGAGGGAGGGGAGCAATTTGCACTGAACCTGTCTACCAGAATGTTGGCAATATCTGTGGGTTCAGTGTATTTTTTGTCATTGTGAACTAACTCTGAACATATCTGAGGGTTTCCACCCAGGTTTCTAACATAGCTGAAGAAGGCCTTGTGGTTATCTTTAGTGTCCATAGCGATTTTTCTCTCAAAGTTGGCCTTGGATGTTTTTATGAGAGAACGTAGCTTTCTACTAGTGCTGATCAGAGATGCCTTCTCTTTATGGGATTTTGCATTGTCGTGCAGTAGCTTCCTTCTTTTGTTATACAATTTGTTTATGGCTGGGGTCCACCAGACAGGACGCCTGCCCTTGGTGGAGAGGGTCTTGGTTTTATTTGGGATTGCATGATCCATGCATTCTTGGAGATGTCTGTAGAAAGCATTTGTGAAGGATTCTGCATTGTGGGATGTGGTTTCCACTGTCCCAGTGGGCTTAAAGGATACCATCTCAGTTTTAAGAAGTGTAAAGTCGGCTTTTGAGAAGTTTTTCACTGTAGTCTTTTGTGTTGGGGGTGGAGGTGGGATATGTATATCCAGGGAAACAGTTGTTGTTGTTGTGTCCTTCGGTTTTTCCCGGTTAGGGGTCGCTACAGCGGAACTCCGGTCCGCTAATGATTGGCAGTAGATTTTTACGTGCCAAGTTGCCAGCCCTGATGCACAACCTTCGCCGAAGGTGTGCCCATTCACGCATGTCTCCACACAGGAGATTCTCTAGCTGAGAATCGAACAGGACAACGTCTTACTGTGAGGCGACAATGCTACCGCAGCACCACCACCGCAGTTCTGGTGTTTATTAAAACAGTAAAGTATTATTTTTAAATACACCTTTAAATAGGCTTAAAGAAGTAATGTTAAATGCACTTAGAAGGACAGACTACATACAGAGACTTATGATCTAGTCAGTAATCATAATTCACTTGAAGTACATAGAGCACCATGGTTATGGTCAGAAAACAGCAAAATTGCATCCTGGTTCACCTCTGCTATAGCGCAAAATCTAACCTTAACAACACTTACAGGGATGCTTAAGTATTGTTAAGCACCCCCTATGCATTGTTAAGGTCAGATCTGCACTAAACAGCCCTAATCAGTGAATAGCAGCAGCAGGGCATGAAACAGATTTGTTTCAACTCCCATTTCTGCCTGCTGTCTGCTAAAGTACACACAGTACTTTAGGTACAACTGCTTCCCTTAGACAGGGAATACATAAGGATGGCAACTACTTTCCCAATGCTTTACCGCCTGTCATACCCAGCACAACACCCATTTACCTGATCATTGTCTACAAGGGAGCATGGAATTATTTCACTGTTTATGTCAATATTTACCATTTAATAACAAAGCAATGGAAAAACTAACATTTTTGACAGAGATTATAAGGAATCACAATTTTTTTAAATAATTTGTGTAGTGTGTACATAGAAGGGTACAGCTTCTGAGGGCTGTTCAGGCCCCATATTATGTAAATTCCTACAAGATGTAGCAAGAAGGAAAGTATGCCTCCTTCACCATTAATGTACTCAGAGAAATCTGTTTGAATTTACATTACAGAGATTATATTGTCATGGTATGATATAGGTATGGTATATCAAACTTTGTTAGATATATAAAAGGCATAACTGAGAATTTAGAATTTAGGGCATGCCACACGTATTAGATAAAATATCCCAAGGGATCACATAGTCACAGCATTCCAGAATACCAGCCAGTTCAAGCCAGGCTGATGATATCAAGAATGCATTGAAGCATTAAGGCAAGAGTTTATAATCAGGCAGCATATCAAAATATAATGAGGAGCTGAAGTGTCTAAAAATAACGATGAGCTATATTTATTATAAATACAAGAAATGTGCACAAACTGAAATATTCAGAAAGGCTTCAGGAATTGTCATCATGTACTATTCTGTCTCGTACTGCTGATTAAAAAAGTAACTTCTGCCTGCACTATAAGGCAATGTTTGAGATGGTTCAGTTTGAAAGTTTATGCTCAGAATGCACTGCTGGAAATAGTGATGGTGCTAACACTAGACATGGGAATCTAATACTAAAAAGTAATAATCAGTAATAGAAAAACAAATACATTGCATAATGTCTCCAAACTTTGAAGAATAAGCTTCCTTTTACAATAAAAAGAAATCAGTCATTAACTTCCTAGCTACGTTACTTTTCTTTACTTAGGTGTAGATACATGTGTTTACTTACAAGTGTATGCATTTAGTTAATGCCTATTAATAATAATATGAATACACTGATCCAGTATGGATTCATAATAAACCTTTTCAATGATGGCCATAGCCAAAGAAAAGTATGTCACTTTGCATAAAGAAAAACAAGCATTATTTCAAAAGAAACTTTGGACAAATGTTATATTAATGCATAATTATTTTTCATTTTCTAGTAAACAATGGATCTGGTTAAAGACTTGTTTACAGAATGCACTTAATGATCCAAATGGTTGCCAGGTTATCATGAATTTACCTGTGAAATGTTTTAAAAATTCTGATATGTCCCATTTAAGAAAAAGTGCATAATTAACCATGACTGTAGCTATATAAAATAAACTTCTGCTGCAATCCAAATGTTAAAACACAATGTCTTGAGCACCAGAAATTCAACTATGTACTTAGGTGAGAGCTGCTTGTACACATTGTGTAAGGCACTGCTGAATGTGTGACAGGCAACAGTACAAGCAAGGCAGATAACATGGCCTAGAGCATGTGGACATACTGTACTGACATCTCAGGGTAACTGGAGACCCCAGTTCTCTGTAACTGATCTAGTCACTAGAATCTACCTTTGGTAAGCTGTGTCACATAATGCAGTGCTCTAGCAAGTGCATCACAACTGAAAAAAAAAAAGTTTACAAAATGAATCCCTACCAAAGCTGTATCATCTGGAGAGTTTGTTGACTTCTTCAGAGAATGTCACTGCCGCATTTATATTATACAGCCTAGATAAACTGGAATCAAAGTATTTAGCTGTTGAAATGCACTTGAATTAGTAATATAAGCTATGTAATTTCCAGAGGCTACTGCTTGTCCACATATATTTCTAGACAAACCTCAGTTTAAAAAGGTTGATTGCAACCACTTATGCAAAAGTCTGACCTTAAGAATCTAAAGTTCTTATGTAATATGCCTGAGAACCCATCTAACTTAAAAAAAGTGTTTAACACTGTAAGGGCTATCATTGCTGGGTTATCCCTGTTACTACTTAAACTACTGAAGTTATTGTGAAGTATTAAGGATATGTTAATACTTCATATAAGAAAAACACATTTCTATAAGTCGTATGTCTAAATACAGAGTTCCCCTGTGGTGATTGGGGTATATTATTATCATTTTGCAATTTCTTATTTATGGGTTTCTGTAAATGTCATCCTAGTTTGTTTGGCCACATGTTTATTGTGTTTTTATCTGATTGGCCTGCCAGTTTAACTTTATAAATGTCTTTCATCCTGCTCATATAAAAGAATGACATTTTTGTGTGATTGTGCCCATTTATTCAGCGCTTCCTTGTGCCTGGCTTGTAACTCCAAGACTTGGATTAC
This sequence comes from Protopterus annectens, assembly GCF_019279795.1. Taxonomy (NCBI): domain Eukaryota; kingdom Metazoa; phylum Chordata; order Ceratodontiformes; family Protopteridae; genus Protopterus; species Protopterus annectens. Next base: position 193,195,199 of record NC_056734.1, read on the forward strand.
TTCTAAAATCATCTGGCCTACAAAGCTGATATAAGTATATTTTTTGCATTTGCTCTGTTTCAGTGATATTTAGTACTTCTGTGCTGCATTTATTTATTTTGTTGAATTTATCACTGTTTTTCAGCCTGAACTTGTTAAAGAAACTTCATCTGTTTGTTACGGTACTGCTCTTAGGTTGTTTTAACAATATTCTAATATTTCCTAACCTCCTCTGATATTGCAAAAACTGTTCTGAGTGAGTCTGCCAAAATATTTCTAAGTTTTGCAAAGTTTTTGTGTGTTGTAAATATTTCTCAGGGTGAGTGAACTTATTTCCAAGATCTCCTGATATTGCAGAAATTCTTACTTCTGTTGTAAAACATTCATTACTGCAGTTGAGCTCAAATCCAGTTTGTTTTTCATTGGAAGGGTTGTTTTGCACTCTGGTGGGAGCAGAGAGCTAACTTCAACCCATCCAAGGTGGGAACTATTGGTCGACAGCTTATTGTGTTTTTATTTGATTAGCCTAAGGGTTTAACTTTATAAAAGTCTTTCATCCTGCTCTCATAAAAGAATTAAATTTTTGCGCGACTGTGCTCATTTATTCAGAGCTTCCTTGTGCTTGACCTGTGACTACAAGACTTGGATTGCTCCTAAAATCATCTGGCCTACAAAGCTGATGTAGGTATATTTTTGGCTTTTGCTCTGTTTCAGTGGGTTTAAAGTAATTTTCCTGAATCACACTCAGTTGAATCCAACTTACGTGATGTCCAAAAACCGAACAATGAAAATGCCGAACACTGATATTTCCAACTGACAAATTTATCCCCTTCTCAAACCCATATTAACACTTGTTCCTAGGTCCAGAGTGGTTGGGAGTTTTGAGGTTAGGTATTTTATTCAGGTATAGCAGAATCCAGCATTGCAATTTTTTGCGGAAGTGCATCCATTATACGATTACTCAAACAAGTGTGATTCTGGAAAATTAATGTAAACTGTTTCAGTGATATTTAATACTTCTGTATTGCATTTATATATTTGGTTGAATTTAACACTGTTTTCAGCCTGCACTTGTTAAAGAAACTCCATTTGTTTGTTCCTGTACTGCTCTTAGGTTGTTTTAACAATATTCTGATATTTCCAGGGCCGGTGTTAGCATTTTGGGAGCCCCCAGCTAATGTCAAGTTGGGGGCCCCTTGGACACTTAAAGTCTAAGTATTACCCTGTTACTACCACCTCTCCTAAGCAACCTTTTAGTTCATGCTGTAGTGTTTTAGAGGTAATATACACAGACTGAACTCTAGTTACAGTGTTCTTACATTATGAGAGGCCTGTGTACCACACTATGTTGGCCCATCTCACAGAAGGACATTCACAGTTACTGGCATTTAGTTGTAACAATGATACATTACAACAACTCTATATATGGGGCTGGAGTTAGGTGAAATGGTGCCCTAAGCAATGCCTACTGCCGCCCCCACCATACATACACACATCCCATGGGCTCTAGTACTCCCATCTGCTGCCCCCCCCCAGCTCTCCACATTATGCACATTACTTTTTTCTCCCTTTTCTCACATTTTGCCTTACTCTTCAGCTTTTTCAAGAATCCATGATTTTTGATATGCTCTGAAATGCATTTATTTATTTATTTTTCTTTTTATACAACCTTTTCCTCCAATGACAGCCTGAACAGAAACTATGATTAAGGAAAGAAATTCAGTGTTGCTGTTCAACTTTAGTTTTCCTTGCATTTTAGAACATTTTCCCAACCTTTTAATCCAATGGTAGCCTGAAAAAAAATAATGAGTCAGAAAAGAATTTCAGTCTTACTTTTTTTTTCTTTCAAGAAAGACATAAGTTGTGCCCAAGGGTTAATGTTCAAAGCTGACAAAATAGTAGTTCACAATAAACTAACAATACAATTGTTGTAAGGATACACAAATCCTTTCTGGGAATACTCTCTGCCCCCCTATCTCCCCTGAAAAAGACAGTCACTGCCTACGCATCCCTCTGATGTTAGGCTGGGATGAAAGCAGAGGTTCAGATGGCCATGGTCATGTATATTAAGTGACTGCTTTCATATCTATCTATATATATATATATATATATATATATATATATATATATATATATATATATATATATATATATATGCCTGGTGTGATATTGTGACAAAAGTGGAAAAAATAATGACTACAGTAATGAATTCCACTTTGTTGCTAATATACAGTACCCTGCCCTTGCACATGTTATAGTAACTTGTTTGTACACCTCTGAACTCTGTGAGAAAAGTAAAAGAAACAATGACCCCGTCTCCAACAGAAGCTATTATGACTTCTTCTGCATACCTAATCTAAGGTTTGATTGTGATGAAAATTAAAGAAGTAATGAACACACAATTGCCAGCCGCCCACACAACCTTCAGCAATCTTATAGACACACATCTATTACGGGCTGGTTTTAGAATGGGTGTAGTGGAGGGTAGAGGCTATCACTAAGTCCATGTCAAAGTCCATTTATACATTGTGGCATGCGGTGGCAATCGGACTCCTAGAAGCTGTAAGTGTCTGAATTTTTTGTGATATATTTTATGCTTTACTTCTGAAATATAATTACTTGGTAACTGCATTTTTAGCAGAAGAGTTATGTAAGTGCCTGGCATTAACACACACACACACACACACACACTTGCATAACCACAGCTTTGCAATTATTTCTGCAAATAGCAATACACTGTGCAACACTTGAACTGCCCCAACAGATCAGTGTATACCTATCACTGTCCCTGCTTTCACAAAATGTACCTGATTGTGCCTCCTAAGTTTTATTCTGTCCCTCATAAAAAAACTGATACTCTGGTAAATAATTCAGGATTACAGTCAATAAATCCAGACACCAGAGTTTCATACTTCTTGTTGTCCAAAAATGCATGTTGATGCAAAATGTGTTATTCTGTTAATGTTATTATTATTTTTAAGTGAATTAGAGTAATATTTAAAAAGTGTTCATGATTTTGAGCCCTTATTCTGATATTATATGTGGCTTTGACCAGAATTCTTGAGCAAAGACTTTGACAGTTACAGCACCTGATGTTCTGCCAGTATTTATACTTCTCCCTGAAAGAAGAAGAAAAAAAAAACATTCCTGAAGACAGGAAAGCATCAGCTGTTCTTAAAATAAAAGGTAAACACTGAGCTGGGTCACTCTGGGTTGTTAATCTCCAACACCTGCCTTGCTCATGTTCATTTACTGATTATAAGCTTTATCCTAACATACCACAACCATGTTTTGGATAAAAAGCGTAATCAGAAAATAAATATTTTTTTTCCTCCTCATATTCCCCCAACCAGCAGCAACGTTTGGTGGGCCACCTAACAATCAACGATAATCATGCAGCCACGGATACTGCAGGAGCATAAAGCTGGCTATGATGTTAGTTTTAGTGAAGAGACTGTCCACCAACAAGATTTATCTAAATCAAGGGCACTATGTTGCGGTAAAACATTTAATGAAATTGTGAAGTCTTTTACTCGACGAAACACTGTTACTATAAGCAGAGATCTCTTTGAAGTTTTAAGGAGACATAAATAAAAGTTGTTATTACCCACATGGTTCATTAATTACACAAGATTGCTGTACTAATAAGCATGTTACAGATGATCAAAATAAGATAAATTGCTGTGGTTGGGGGCCCCAGCAGCCATAGGGTTCGTTTGCCTAAAGCTGGTTATAACTGCATTAAATTTTCAGTCTGCTAAAGTCCTTCCTACAAAGTTTGTGTAGTGACATTATCACTATCACTTATCCACAAACACATTGCAAATGGTACTAAAGGCATGTCTTCACTGCATAAACAATGGCTATTAGTTTGTTTTATGTAGGTTGCTACATAACACTTAACATGTCTCGAAATGACCCCAGACAGATTTATTATCTTCCCAAATATGAAATTCTGACCAGCAGAAAATAAACACAAACACTGAACTGTCACACTGGCACTACTTGTTTGACCTGCATGTTTAAAGAAAAGTCAATTTATATTAACATCTATGAAGACAACTGCTACCTTGAACAGAGATGCTGTCCAATGAAACTGGACTTTTAAATAATTTTAATAAAAGATACATGATTAACATCATACTTTCCTGGTCTTCCAGGTCTCGTTTTCAGGAAGTTTCTTTAATCTGGCCCCTTTCTAAAACTCCCTTTCATATTTTCTTGCTAAAGATGTTTTTCAGTTCCTGTGCCGGTCCCTTAAATGATCATAATGAAATAACATGTGAGCTATTTACAAATTCCGTAAAGCAAGCACATGACGCCATGAGCAAGCATCCCTAATTCCAAACACAATAATAAATAAAACAAAAATCATCAAGACTCATCGCTGAAGCATTCCGACTCAGCAGCACTGTTGTGGGTTTTCAACTTCTTCACTTCTCCAGAGGTAATACAATTAACAAGCCTAATGGTTCCATCCTGGACAACAGCTGAAGAAATTTCCATAATAATAATTGGTAAACAAGTGAATAGAAATGCCTTTCTCTCAAAGAAAGGACAGTGATTTCTAACAGGACTTGCCTTGAAGAGCCGTGCTGTATCTCTCAATTGTTTTACAAGCTTGTCTTCTTGTCTATTACCCTGTCCTAAGCATACTGGGAGAGTACAAACTGCTCTAACGTAATGCAGCAATAGGGTCCGACTCTTAAAAGAAAATAGTGAAGATGTAGGCATACATACTCCTGCCAATGTAAGAAGGATTCCCATTACCAATCAATCATCAAAAAATCAAACCTGCTACTTATTGACCCTCATACCTCTCCACTTCTTAGAGCAAGAAATTTGGACAAAGCCATAAATAAAAGTGGGTCAAAGGTCTTAAAATAAGGACAATTTTTAAATATTGCTCTTACCAACTTTAAAAGTTGATAGAATGAGAGGTTGTGCATTAGCATGAATTTTCTTTTTTTTTTTACTTGAAACATTAGCATGAATTTTCTGAAGGGTATGAAGTCTGAAGCTCAAACATCTGTCATTATTTTCTAACTTCAGTCATTAATGATTTGCCACTAATTTGCCAGAAAAAACACAATTTTATTAAAAAGGGCCAAAACTATGGGTCAAAAATCCGAACATTCTGTGAAAATCTCTGCATCTGAGAGGTAAGTCGATCCTACTCTGAAATTCTAATATGTAAAAAAAAAATGACAACTTACTTTCCTGGGTGTTGCAGCCAGTCAGGTCCTTTGATTCACTGAAGTGGACCTGACTGAGTGCAGCTTACTGACAAATCAAAAAAAAAAAGGAAAAAAGTATGCAATCACGCAATGACTTCACACAGCCATGTGAATGTCCACCACGAGTTGCTGAGGAATGAATGGAGGAAACTGAGAAACCCATGACTGATACACAAGGGCCCTCATTCATGGGGGCGATAATCTTGGGTTCCCTGTGACCACAGGATCCAAGGGTGCCTAACACTGGCTATGGATATTTCCTAACCTCCTCTGTTACTGCAAAAGCTGTTCTGAGTGTGTTTGCCAAAATATTTCTAAGTTTTGCAAAGTTTTTGTGTGTTGTGAACATTTCTCAGGTTTAGTGAACTTATTTCCAAGGGTTCCTGATATTGCAGGAATTCTTAGTTCTGTTGTAAAACATATGTTACTGCACTTCAGCTCAAAGCCAGTTTGTTTTACTTTGGAAGGATTCTTTTGCACTCTGGTGGAAGCAGAGAGCTAAATTCAAAGCATCCAAGGTGAGAACTACTGGTCGATAGCTTATTGTGTTTTTATCTGATTGACCTGAGGGTTTAACTTTATAGAAGTCTTTCATCCTGCTGTTATAAAATGATGCGCAAACGTGGTTCCCTGTGCTTGTATTTAAGCAAACCTCTCCAGTTTAATATCCTCTTTAGGAAACGTTCTCCATATTCTCCCACTATTCACAGCTGCTTTAAGAGCTGCCAGTTTGTGCAGAGCGTAGTACTACTGCAGGCCATCTAATAGTATACTAATAAACACTCTCACTTTGACCTTTAATTGACTCTCCCTTGCTCCGTCCTATTTAGAAATTGTGTTTCTTTGCCTTACATAGCATAGGCTAGATTCAGACCTGCTGAATCTAGACTGTTTGGTATCACTGGGCTCTTAAACCAGACATCTTACATTAAGAGGGCCTCCCTGCACCCTTGTAGCAGAAATGTGTAACTCAGGACCCATCTAAGTTGGGGATTGCTGGAGAAAGGCTCAAGGTTGGTGCTTTCTTATTGGTAGTTGTGTTAAAACTGTTTAAATTTGTCTGTATATAAGCCTCACATTTTTGTGTGTTTGTGCTCAGTTTACCAGAGCTCCTCAACATATGGCAACTTTAGCCAGAGGTCTGGAGGGCATCTGCACTAAAATCCAAGGCATCCACTGAAAATAAAAAACTGAAAAAAAAAGTATATTTTAAGCCAGCACTGTACTTTGTTAACTGTATTTGATTGAACTGCTACTTCAGTTTTGCTGTTTGTGACTAAGTCCAGCTGGCCCACTTCCCTCCCAAATACCAGATTCAGAAAAATCCTGCCACAATGGACGGGCAGTTTCCTATCATTTCTTCTGCCAGCTTGATTGATATGGGCATCTTGAGGCAATGTAGCAATTGCTTCATGTATACTGACAACCATTTACTCCTAAAGCAAACTAACACCCTATGTGAGAGATGCAAATACACTGTGGAAAAGGAGTCAGTTCTCTCACGTAAAAACAAACTAAACATCAAACAGGTTGTCAGCACACATGCTTTCACCTCTCATGCAAACTTCACCTCTCACACAAATAAGGTCATGACACATAAACACACATACATGGAGGTACTCACTAAAAGCCTACCAAAAGAACAGAGACCTCCAAAATGCACACCACCCACACTTACCACTAAGCATAAAGAAACCACTACACATATCAACACACACATCTGTGTGTCAACAAATAAGCCTCCTAAGGCAAAACACATCAAATGTCTTGATCATAGGTGACTCCATAGTGAGACACACAGATGTCCCCCTCACCAGACTGGGCAATGAAAAGGTCACGGTCAGCTGCCTATCAGATGCCAGGATCCGACAAATCCTGCAAGCAGTCAAGTCACTCAACAACTACCATTATGATTCTATCATGGTCCATGTTGGAGTGAATGACTTGAGACATACCTCTCTGGACTATATGAAAAGAGACATGACGGAACTATGTGATTATGTGTCCTAGACAGGTATGTCCCTATCTCTTAGCAATATCCTACCCTCATCCAGGATGATGCCACAATACAAACAAAAAATGATTGACTTCAACAATTCGCTCAGCTTCTGGTATCAGTCCAGGGGGATCCAGAATCTGTCAGCCTAGGAGGATATGGTAGACAGACCTAGCTACTTTGTTAGAGATGGTCTGCACCTGTCCCCCCTAGGCTTTTGGATATTGTGAAAGGCCCTTACCCCTCCATAGTGCCTTTTTTAGGCAATATCAAAACAACAAATTTTCCAATGTAACAAAATCTAATGGAGACAAACTCAGGGTCATGCTGCTTAATGCTAGGAGTTTAAATACAAAACTGCACTCCCTGGAAGCACTGTCACCTTGGAGGATGCTGACATCTGCGCAGTTACCGAGACATGGTTCAAGGCCACTGACAGCACCCGAGCCATGTGAGGCTACAATGCCTTCCACTTATTCAGACCTCAAAATGACCATGAGGGAATCAAAGGTGGAGGTGTACCATCCTTTAAAACCAAATACGCTTCGAAACTGGTCAAACAGCATGACTCTCTCAAACTACTTCATGTCCAATTAACTATTGGGAAAATATCATTGCTTGCTATAGACCCCCACCATGAACCAGGATAAGCACACCACCTACCTCGATTTACTGCAATCCCTCACCAAACACCTTAGTCACGGGAGATTTCAACTGTCCTTTGATAGACCAGGGACATACATGAGCAAAAACACACTCACCCAAAGGTTTCTGGACTTTAACACAAATGCTCTGGAACAGATAGTCTGCATCTCCACTAGTGGCTCTAATGTTCTAGCCATAGTACTCACCAACATGGCGGGGGGGGTCAGTGTACTTCCCCATACGTGATGTCCTCCTGGTTAGGTTAGACCACAAATCAGTTTCATCTCAAGTAACTACTGGAACTGGCATCCTCACAGGAGCAAAAATTATAAAAACTTCACCAAATCTTAACTACAGCATACTAATTGATAGTATAAAAAGCTTTATACCACCCATAATTGCAGACACCAATGATCACTATGCAGAAGTGTACACAATTGCCCTGTACAAACACTTATGCAACCATATAAACTCTGCTGTACCTGACCAGATTAAAACCAGGTCTTCCCATAAAAACAAGTCACCGTGGTGGACTTCAAGTATAAACAGATTATATAACAAGATGAAGAAACTGTTGTCCAAAAGCAAGAGAGAGAGATCACTGTGTAGAGGAAGAGTTCCTTACTAAGCCTAAACAGGAAAATCAGGAATGTTATAAAATCTTCTAAAACAAATTACAAAACTAAAATCACACCCTTAGCCAAGGATAATAATAAGAGCTTTTTTAACAACATCCAAAGTCTAAAAGGGAATGCCCAGCTATGTGACAAACTGGATGTAGATGGGCTCACTCATACTACACTGGAAGATATTGCCAACCTGCTAGCTGACATATTCTGTGCAAACTTCACCCCCTATCCCCACCTACTATACACCAAAGCATAGCTGATACCAGCCCTCTGCCTAGTATCTCTAGAGAACAGGTCATCTCTGCACTCACCAAGGCAAAAACACAGCCTCAGTGGGACCAGATAGCATCCCAGGTTGTTTACTAAACAATCTAAAACAAAATCTAGTGGACCTTCTTGGCATTCTCTTTAATCATAGCTTGAGAACCAGCTATGTTCCTGCAGAATAAAGAACAGCAACAGTAATCCCTCTGCACAAAGGGGGGGGGGGCATCAACTGACCCTGGGAACTACAGACCCATAAGTCTAACCAGCCTCATCTGCAAGGCCATGGAAAGAATTACCATGGACCTTATCAACAAGGACAGAAGTGACCTCCAAATGCTGGACCCAACCCGATTTGGCTTTGTTAAGGGTAGACCATGCTTATTAAACCAGGTAGACTTCTTTGAGAATGTCACCAAAGCCATGGATGAAGGTAATACAGTGAACACAGTCTATTGTGACCTTGCCAAGGCTTTTAACATAATTTCCTACTCTAGCATCATTGGGAAATTCTCCCAGATAGAGATTAACCCTTACATTACTAGATGGGTAGCAGTTGGCTCACTGACAGAACACACTCTGTCAAAATTGGTGCCTCCATCTCCACCAGTAGACCTGACACCAGTGGAGTAACACAGCGGTCTGTGCTGGGCCCCTTACTGTTTGGCATCTATTTCTTAGAAGTCCAGACCAAAGTAGACAGCCTTTGGCTCACTGATGGTTGCAAACTGGGAGCAATCAGAGTCCCCCAACAATGTCAACATATTACAAGAAGGGCTAACACAAACAAATTATTGATGCCAAAGCTATGGTCTAAAACTAAATGCAAAAAAATGCATTATTATTCCCTTTGGCAAAACAGAATTCTCTGCATATTACAATACAGACAGCAGCCCCTGGAGTTCCAACCCACTGGTGCAAGACTTGGGAATGCAGACTGATAGCAATCTGAACTTTGACCACCAAGTTTCCACAGTGGTAAGGAAAGCCTTCTACGTAGCACACCTCATAAGCAAGGACATAGCATCCAGGTCAAGGGATGCTGTAACTCCACTGTACTTGACTCTCATCAGACCACTAACAGAGTATAATGCACCCTTTTCCATATACCTCACCAGACACCTACAGCAGCTGAAGAGACCTCAGAGGTTTTTCACTAAGAAAATACAGGGACTCCAAACCTTGACCTACGTGGACAGGTTGAAAGCCCTGTCACTTTACTTTATATCTTAAAGGATGCTGAGACTTTACTTGTGCCTGGCCTACAGGGCAATCTCCAACCCTGCCCTAATGTAAATGCTGCACATCCACAAGTCAAAAGTCACTCACTTTAGGGATATCAACCTAGCTTGTGGCATTAAGAGATCATGCTGAAGAGACAGATGTGTCTTCCAGAGACTGCCACTTTTCTGGAATAGACTCCCTATTCACGTAAAGCAGAGGTCCTCACTGACCCTATTTAAATGCAACCTAGATAATTGGATGGGAGACCACAAACTCGCCCCTTGGGTGGCACCCATGCCTCTCATGGAGAGGAGTATCTGGTGTTTATAGTAGACTTGCTCTGTGAACTACTCAGAAAAGAACAAATGGGGATACTGGGATTAACATGGCTAGGCTTATAAAGGCTCTAGGGCTGCTAACCTATTAACTTCCAATGAACCTATGAACCTATAAATGTAATATTATGTGGTTTTGTACATTGTGTTGAGCTTTCCTCCTCTCACACCACTGAAAAGGGCCACTGAACTCAATGATACATATAATATCAAAGGCAAAGTCAAAGTCAACTTTATTATTGATCAGATAAACACAGCAGTGTAAGCTGAACGAAATTACATTGCTTTGGTCCCCGTGCAAGACATAACAATGAACACATAGTTTGAATGACAGTAAGACTAATGCACATAAATTAATAATTAAAATGTTAACAGCACAATAAATTACCACAATTTGACAGGAAGACATTAAACAGTATTATACTAGTAGGTATTGCAAGACTATGACTTCACATAGTGATTGCTTAGAATATTGCACTTCATCAGATGTAGTATGATATATTCTGATGTTCATATTGCACATGTATGGAGTGGTGACACACTCCTAACTACTGTACATTCAGGAAGTAATAGCATAAGAAATCAGGCTAACTGTACCAGTTGTTGAAGCAATTTGCCACACTGATTACTATAGCTGATACTTCAAGTGACATATTGATCTAATTATTCACTGTCATACCTGGTATTCAAGTTCAGCAGCCTTATGGACAGTGGGAAGAAGCTCCTGTTCAGTCTAGATGTTTTGCAGTGTAAGCTGCAGTACCACCTGCCCTTGGAAAGGCAGAAGTACATGCCATGGGCAGGGTGAGTGGGATCTTTGATTATCTTCCTAGACCTTTCCACACACCAAGTCTCATGCAGATCATCCATGGATGGGAGTGAGGAACCAATGACTTTTTCCACTGTCCTCACTACCCTGAGGAGAGCCTTGTAGTCATATGCTTTACAGTTACAATACCAAGCTATGATATTATTTGAGAGGATCCTCTTGATGGTCCCTCTGTAGAAGGCTTTGAGGATAGACTAAGACAGGTTTGCCTTTCTCAGTTTCCATAGGAAGTGCAGACGTTGTTGTGCCTTCTTCACTCTGTGGCTAATATGAGTCGACCAGGATAGGTCATCGGAGATGGGCACTCCCAGGAACTTGATGTTTTTGACTTTTTCCACTGCCACCCCATTAATTTCCAGAAGTTGATGTATCTCCTGAGTTCTCCTGAAGTCCACTATTAATTATTTGGTCTTACTTACATTCAAAGTCAGATTGTTGCTGTCGCACCAGCCTATCAGATGCTCCACTTCATCCCTGTAGGCTGTTTCCTCACCATTTCTAACAAGACCTACGACAGTGGCATCATCTGCGAACTTGATGATTTTGTTGGATTCATGCTTGGCCATGCAGTCATGCTTCAACGAGGTGAATTGAGGACTCAGGATGCAGCCCTGAGGGACACCCATGCTCAGTGTAATACTGACTGAACTTCCCACACATACTTTTTTTGGGTCTGTTGATGAGAAAGTCCAGTATCCAGTTACATAGGGGGGTGTTGATGCCCAGCTGGATCAGCTTTGATATCAGATTCTGGGGGATGACAGTGTTAAAGATGGAACTAAAATCGATGAACATTCTGACATAGCAATTCTTGTTCTTTAGCTGTGCCAAGAATTCATGAAGTGCTATAGCCAGCGGCTAGATCTGTAAGCAAACTGTAATGTACCCAGTGTTGCTGGTAGGCTTGAAGAAATATGGTTCTTGATCAACCACTCAAAACACTTCATTACTGTTGCTGTAAGAGCAACTGGCCGGTAATCATTTAGGCTTGTCGGTTGGGATTGTCTGGGTAAGGGAATGATTGTCGTATTTTTGAAGCAACTGAGTACAATAGCTAATTGCAAGGATGTGTTGAATATATCTGTTAGTACAGTGGGCAGATACATATAATATCATAATACAATTAATTCAAAAATAAAAAAGGAACAAATATTTTAAGTACTATCATGAAATCTGTTACAATAACAGCTAATCATGGTGAGAAATCTGTTAAATAAATCCCTTTTTTCTCCATGGGGCAAATTCCACAGTACCCTCTTGTGGGAGACTAACTCACACACACAGTTTACTAATATAAATAACTCCAAGGTCACACTACCTTCAAGAGGGGAGAAAACGGGGTTGACCTAAAAGTTTTTCCTGTAATGAACTTTCATTCTAACACGTTTTGCTGTGTCACACAGGACAGATGAAAAAATGTTCATAATACACACTTCTGAGCACTTACAATCATAGTTTTTTTATCAGTGGACATACAATATTGCAACCTACTCAAATCTAAAGCTAGCCCGAATTATAGGCATGCACAGAATGTTACTGTAGCTTGTGTGGGGAGCTGGGGATGGTGTGGTTAATTAAACATCCAAGCAACCTCCCCATCTCAGTGGTGTGCACTGAAGGTCACTTTAGCTTGTCCAGAGGCAGTGCACTATTTAAGAACAGAAAGTTGTAATAAAGTATTAAAATTGTTATTATTTTCACTTTTTCAAACTAACAACCATCAGACACATGTATGTGAGGTTCTTGTTTTTTTCTTTTGGAGGGGGGGGGGTGGTATGGGTAATGAAACATGTTGTTATATACACCTGACAGCAACAACTTGAACTATGCTGCTGTGTTGTGCTTGTTCTTTTCATTTTGTCTCAGTCTGACATCAGAGTGCTACACAGAAGTTGGCTGTCTTTCAGGGGTAGGTGTGAGGAGGCAAGCTGTATGTACTGTATGTCTGACAGCAACCACTTGAAATATATAACTGCAACAGTTTGTACCTTCACCCCAGTCTAACAACAAAGAGATACACAGAAGGTACAATTTAAACAAGCTCTTTTTGAAGGGGTAGGGAGCAGGCACTATTCATAGATATGACCTATATTCTCACAAATATTTTATTGTGAACTGTTATTTTGTCAAACACAAATCTTCCTTGAAAGAAAAAAAAGGCTGAATTTTGTTCTTTCTTTGCCCATATTTCTGCTCAGGCCATCACTGGATTAAAAGGTTGGTAAATAGCTCTAAAATACACTTCAGAGCATCTATAACATCATTGCTTCTGGGGGCATAGCAGTCCCCATACCTCTGACTTAATATGATTATTTATTCCACAGTTATTACAGTGCACTCCTAGCTAGTTAGATCATGTAGAAAGGATGCAGGAAAAAGCAAAGTTGAAGAGTAATACTGAATTTCTTTCCTCACATATGGTTTTTATTTATAGATTCTTAGGTATATACTAGGCTAACAATGACCATGGTCTTTATAAGCCTAGCCATCCAACCCAATTGTGTCCCTATGTATCATGGGCTTTTATTGGTAGTATCTTAGTTAGGAAGTTTCTAGACTTTATGTAGGGGGGCATGTTAGTTTGGACATTAGTGCTTGCCTCTGTCTATCAGAGACATGGAGGTCAGACCTGGGATGAATTTCTGATTTCCCATCCATTGTTCAAGGTTATTGTTAAATAGGGTTATTGTGTACTCTGCTTCACTTGGATGGGAAGCCTGTTCCGGAACATGGAGATCTCCTGAGACACATATCTCTCTCACCAACATATCTTATGTCACAAGCAAAATTTACATTCTTGGATCTAGTGGTTCTGTGTATTTATGATGGTGAGGGGCATAGACTGCATAATGGTCAGTGACCTAAAAAGCATCTGTTTTTTAAGTACTTTTGCCCATTTTATTGCAACAGGAGGCAGCAGGAACACAGAATAAGCAAGCTCTACATCTGCAAGCATTAGCTCAGTGGTTTCAAACTAATAAGAAAGAGATTATCTGGATGTTTTAGAAGCTATACATCTCACACTAAACCAACAAAGTAAGAAACATTTGCAGATACCATGGGTAACAGACAACTATGACACTGTCCTTCTTTGACCAAGAAAGGAGTAGAAGAGTTCTATTTGTAGACTGTTGGAAAGACAGACTATGGCAGTAAGAGAAGGATATAATATTTTATTTTATTTTACATTTGTTTAACTGAAGCACAGTGTTTTTGTCAGAATTCTGTGGCACACCTGTGAGTGACATAAAGTAATTTTTCTCCAGTTCAAGGAATATTCCAGGGCAAGATATACCTATATATAAGATGCACACCTTTATTTGCTTGGGCATATTAATTTCCTATGTGTCACAGCATTATCATGTCAAATCTTATAGACATCTGTGAATTGCAGTCGCCTTTAATTTGCATGGTTTTATATGTATTACCACATTACTCTTTTGATTCTTTGTCCTACCACCATCATCATACAGATGCGGGATAGGCTTTGTTTTATAAAGTTTTGTTAACTTTAAATAACAAATAAAAAAAACAGCATCTCAGTGCACACATGAAAGTCAAACAATAAAAATTTGGCTCCATGTTATGGAGGGAAACCCCCCCCTCAGTACAGCCTAGATAATCTGACTTCAATTAATTGTTCAAGTTCCAAAGGAGCTGACTGAGGGGCTAGGAATAATGACCAATGATGGATCGCTGATACTGGGCAGAGGAAGTAACAGTTCTAGTCTGTTATATTCACCACCTTGGGTGCCAGAAAGAAAGCAGATTAGGGATATGGGGTTGATAATAACAAGTCAGTGATGGCAGCCCTCATTACTCTTGTGGGTGTTAGTATGCACATTTATGGGCAGGGTTTAGTAGTGGCCTTCACTGTAATAACAGTACCCAAATCAGCCACCTTGTGGAGTTAGGGCTAGTAGAAAAGCCCTTGTCATCTACACTGGAAATGGAACAGTCACTGGGATGAGGCTGCCATCTAGTTCTATGGAGAGAGGACAGTTAGATTCTCTTCCTGAAATATGAACCACTCCTGCCTAGGCGGGCAAAGTCAAATGCTCAGGCTAATGGGATAAGGGCATTCTCTACCTCGGGGACATGCAGATATAGAAGTATACGTGAGGTCAAAACTCCTCCAAGGTTACCTGCATGATGGCTTCTTCCATTCAGCTATCATACTCATGCAGGTAGGACCCCTGCATGGAGGGGGAAAATAGGGTCAAGACTAGTGGAGAGGCTGATGACTGGTGGGCATAAATGGAAAAATATACAAAAAGTAATTTCTCATCAAATACTTATAATTTTTCATAGAGAAGAAATGCATCACTCTTACTCCTTAGACAAAAATAAATACGCAATATGTGTGCCCATAATCGTAATAAATAATTTCCTAAGGCAAAGTTATCTGAACTGAATAAACACGTTTTCAGAAAAAAATCGTAATGTCTATCCATACAAATCTACAGGGCTTCTTATATTCACAAAATAATAGTAACCAGGCACCCAGAATGTGTGTGATGATCAGTCTTTAAACATTTCAGATGGTTAGTAGGATTTTATTTTTTCCTCCCCAAAATGATATAGCATGGGTTGCCTTACTGATCTAATATTGTTTTTCAGCCAAGTCTTTCTTTCTTAGTCTGTGTCCACACAAAATGTGTTGTATCACTTTACCAGTTTTATCAGTGAACTTTGTCCAACAGATCTCATTGGCAGTGCCTTTGTATGTGTCTCCAGAGCAGAGCCAGAACTAGCATTTGACAACCAAGGCAGTCACCTAGGACCCAATGGCTTGAGGAGGGGGAGCACTAGCCAGGGAAGGGGGCCCACAAGCCAACAAATTTACATTTCTTCTTTAAGAACACACTCTGTGGGTGTTACATTTCTTCTTAAAGGACACATGCAGAATGTTTCCTTAGTAGCATCTCTGTGTGCATCTTTAGTACAATACACACACATTTAAACTAGAATGGGGCACAGCAAGCAATTTTTGAAAACAAGCAGCATGGACTTTTCCTGCAAACGAGGTTAGTGGAGAGCTAAAAAGCAAGCGTGGAGCAGCATGGATTTTCCAGACAACCGTGTGTGTGTGTGTGTGTGTGTGTGTGTGTGTGTGTGTGTGTGTGTGTGTGTGTGTGTGTGTGTGTGTGTGTGTGTGTATGTGTGTGTGTATGTGTGTGCGTGTGTGTGTGTGTGTGTGTGTGTGTGTTAATTTGTGTGTGAAATGCCCTAGTTAGGGGGAAAAGGTTAGTTAATTTAACCAGGTTCAAACAATGTAACCTAGTTAGAGGAGACAAGAGCCTGAATCCTCTACACCAACTACCAGACAATTAGTTGTAATGCATTTTCAAGGAATTGTGAGTTTCAGTACATTGTCATAGAACTGTGAGCTCCAAAGAAGACAAGTTTAGCACTGCTCATGCTAAGTCTGTTTTCAGTATGGAACTATTTTATTTAGCAAATGGTTATTACTGTTTGTGCCAGAGAATTTGAAAGCAGTGTTAGATAAATTTGATAAGTTACACGTCATTTAACACTTTGCTGGGACTGGGACAGAGTTTTTGCAGTGAGCCTGGTGATCTATTACATGTTATGGTCAGTTCCAAATGGAAATAATGTGAGCTTTCAAAGAAAGCCAAAATAGCATGCAGAGAGAGAGACTGCATAAGTGGATGCAGTCACAAAATAAAGAGTTCAGTTTCATTCTACTTATATGCAGTGTTCTAATGGATTAAATTAAAGAGAAGCAAATACAGTAGTCTCTAATTAAAGAAACTTTACATCCACATGCTGCTAGCTTTTAAAGCATGTTTCTTAATTTCAATCAAAAACAAGAAAAATCCACTTAACCACCATGACTCGAGTAGTATAAAACCAAAGTAAATTTATTGGGTTAGCACTTTCATGCCTCAACAGACATGTCTTCAGACCATAGAAAACACAATAAAACAGTATCATTATATATACAAAACAATGCATTCAAATCGACCTATCACAAACCCTTACTAATAAAATCATTTAAACAGCCTCCTTCCCTTCAAAAAAGGTTTTAAAGGGACATGGCCGTTCAAACCTGGGTGAGCATCACTATTTAACTTAACGATCTAATTTGTCTCCCTTTGTTCAAGAGTATTATTCTGATCACCAAGTCTCCCATTACTAGTGACCTGGTCTAATACTTTAAATTAAATTATGTGAATCATCAGTACTCATAACATCGGTTGCTAAAGCATTGGTGGGGTCACCCTTTCTGATGGCTAACAGATGTTCCCTAATCCTTTCTTTGAGCTGTCTTTTGGTCTTCCCCACATAAAAACAAGGACATGCCTAGCAAATAGCCAGATAGACAAAAAAGGTACTCCTGCAATCAGTCAAATATTGTGTAGAGTACCTATACTTGGTTACAGGATGTTCGAAAACCTGATGTGTGTCTATAAGTGTACATAAATTACATTGACCACACATAGACTTAAAAACTTCTCTGGGTCCATGGGAGGACCTATTTACATTGTAGCATAATAAACATTTCAAACTGCTCTTATTTTTAAATACAAACCTAGGATTTGAACCCACTACCTGACCTATCTTATCATTTAACAATAATACCAGC
This sequence comes from Protopterus annectens, assembly GCF_019279795.1. Lineage (NCBI taxonomy): Eukaryota > Metazoa > Chordata > Ceratodontiformes > Protopteridae > Protopterus > Protopterus annectens. Next base: position 193,212,947 of record NC_056734.1, read on the forward strand.
CAGTGTTTCTTAATAGTATCACAAAAGAAACCATGGTCACTGGTATAATGCTTCAGAAAATTAATAGTGTTAACCTCTTTATTACTATGCCTAGCAGGCTGTATTCTGCCTACATTCAATATAGGTGAGGCTATGGTAGATTGCAACTGTGTAACTTCCTTTTTCATAATATTAACCTCTCTATCAAAATAACCCCTCTCCCTAAACTCATCTGATAACTTAGACAAATCCCTTTCAGATACACTCTGTACACTATCAAGACGAGATGTTCGCATTCCTTGACCCTTCATAACATTCCTGAAAATTCTATGTGGGTGCATACTATCTCTGCTTAGAATAGTATTCACGTGGCATTCTTTTCTATACAGCTTAGTAGCTATGGAGCATCACTGTTTCTATAAATGCAAACATCCAAGAAATCCATGGTATCCATAGAGAAGTTATAAGTAAATCTCAAGAATGCCATAGCAGTATGTAAGTAGTCAACAAAGCCTGGAATCAAGCTAGGTGAACCCCGCCATAAAATAAAAAGATCATCAACAAATCTCTTGAAGAAAACAATATGTCTCCTAAAAGGGTGATGGTTCAAAACAAAAGTGTTCTCCCACCTACTCATAACAAGATTTGCATAACTATTAGCGCAGGGGGTTCCCATGGCCACCCCCTGCTTTCGCCAAATATATTTACCATCAAAGCAGAAAACATTATGTTCTAAAATAATACTTAACAATGAGCATAGCAATGTTCTCTCCATCTCACTAATGTTGTGTATATTTTTCAAAACATCATTCAACATTCTCAAACCTTCACCATTAGGAATCTTGGTAAAAAGTGATTGAACATCCAGGGTTAAAAAAAACATAATGGATCCCCATTACCATTCAACTTCAAAAAATCAGATAAATCCATTAAAAAAACACTTGTATCTCTCAAAATAACATCAGACCTATACACTAACACCCTAAGCTCTTTCTCAACAAAAATGGACACAGACTCCGTAGCCCATCCCTCACCAGAGACAATGGGTCTCATCGGGGGTTTGATCTTAGATTTATGTATCTTGGGCACTCCATTTAACTTAGGAATAAGTGGATAAGAGATCCTAAAATAATAATATAAATCCAACGTAATTAGGCTCGCAGCTAAATAACTCTTAAGAACGGCTTCGACCTTATTAATAACACCATGAACAACATCCAAATTAATAACAGAATAAACATTCTTATCATGTAACATATACATTAATTCTAAATAAAACTCTTGATCTAGTATAACCAATGACCCTCCTTTATCTGCTGGTCTATACACAAGCGTTTCATCAGTTTGCAATGACCTCAATGCCAGCCATTCAGCCCTATTCAAATTTTTAAAAACCTTATTCTTATTCACATACGATCTATTCAGAAAATAATTCCTGACATCCTTTTCACATAAACAGACAAAGATATTAACAGTAGGGTCCAAAGCAGGAACAAAGCAACTAGGTTTCCTATAAACAGTGGTCATTCCTGTATCACTAGCAAAAAGCATACGTAGCATGACATTGCGTGCAAACATTTTTAAGTCTAAAATAGCATCAGTTAAAGACATTTGTGCAGCAGGTATAAAAGACATACCCTTACTAAGCACTCTTTTTTCAATGTCTGAAAAAGTCTTACTTGAGATATTAAAAATCAGTCTCCGGTTATTTTCTGCCACATCTTCTTGATTGTCTGAGTGGCTGTTCTCTCGGTTCCCGACAGCTGAAGCAAAAGCTTCCTTCCCCTGTTCAACTGATGTATATCTTTGGCAGGTTTCACCTCCTTTATGGGCAAAAGGAGAGACTGGAACACTAAAGGGGTAACATGAGAAGCATTAGCCTTAGGTCTCACCGCCAAAGAACCTTCAACTATCGATTTCGGTGAAACACCAGAGAGTGATAAATTCGTAGAAGATGTGTTATTTCCAGCAGGCACTGCAGGCATAGGGGAATCAGATACCACTGACGTCTCCAGTACACGCAATGACGTCACAGGTCCAGGTTCCGCATTCGTGTCCATTCCAGGCACTCTCTCACATCACGTGTTCACTGGCACCAAATTCAAACCTGACATGGGGTTACGTGGCCAATTGAAGACATGGCCTGCCACAAAATCACGTAAATCCCTCTCCAACTTCCGTCTCTTGTTGTCCATTAGACAGAGATGGAAGGAATTAATTTTCACAGTCAAATCATTGAGAATGTCAGTAAAAACATTATCAGGTAGAATCTGTTGTAATTTCAATTGTCGTTCACTAATGACTTTAACTAAATCATCCTCAAAAGGCACAAAATACTTGAACAACAAACGAATATGGTTAAAACTTAAATTTAAATTAAGCTGCTGCCAATCCTTCAATAAGTCCATATAAGTTTCACCATATGTTGGCATACGAAGAATGCATAGACCTCTAGGGAGTACCTTATGGTGCAGAAAAACCTCTAGATGTAACCTTTGGCATTGGTACCTCTTCAATTTATATAGCTCATTCTCCAAGGCTCTTAATTCAGGTTCCACAAGTGCTTTCTTCAGGCATATTAGAGGCATTAACATCACACCTCAATAACGGATTCTCAGTTAAATGAATCATAGCCTCAAAAGATTTTTGTGAATTTATATTCATTTTAGGAACATAATCCATTTCAATACTACTCACATCGGCCATGGTCCACAGCAGCAAAAGTCCAAAACAGTCAGAAGCAAAAACACAAATATTGCCACTGCGGAAAAGGTATCAGCGGAAAGCAGCAAAATCAATAAAAAACAAGAAAAATCCACTTAACCACCACAACTCAAGTAGTATAAAACCAATGTAAATTTATTGGGTTAGCACTTTCATGCCTCAACAGACACTTCTTCAGACCATAGAAAACACAATAAAACAGTATCATTATATATACAGAACAATACATTCAAATCGACCCATCAAAACCCTTCCTAATAAAATCATTCAAACAGCCTCCTTCCCTTCAAAAAAGGTTTTAAAGGGACAGGGCCGTTCAAACCTGGGTGAGCATCACTATTTAACTTAACGATCTAATTTGTCTCCCTTTGTTCAAGAGTATTTGTGATGTTAATGCCTCTTAATATGTATGAAGAGAGCACTGAATATGATCGCTCACTGGTGGAACCTGAACTGAGAGCCTTGGCGAATGAGCTATATAAGTTGAAGAGGTACCAATACCAAAGGTTACATCTAGAGGCTTGTCTGCACCATAAGGTAGTCCCTAGAGGTCTACGCATTCTTCGTATGCCAACATATGGTGAACCTTATATGGACTTATTGAAGGATTGGCAGCAGATTAATTTAGATTTAAGTTTTAACCATATTCGTTTGTTGATCAAGTATTTTGTGCCTTTTGAGGATGATTTAGTTAAAGTCATCAGTGAACAACAATTGAAATTACAACAGATTCTACCTGATAATGTTTTTACTGACACTCTCAATAATTTGACTGTGAAAATTAATTCCTTCCAACTCCGTCTAATGAACAACAAGAGATGGAAGTTGGAGAGGGATTTATGTGATTTTGTGGCAGGCCATGTCTTCTCTTGGCCACGTAACACCGTGTCAGGTTCGAATTTGGTGCCAGTAAACACACAACGTGAGAGAGGGCCTGGACTGGACGCAAATGCGGAACCTGGACCTAAGACATCATCGCGTGTACTGGAGACATCAGTGGTATCTGATTCCCCTATGCCTGCAGTGTCAGCTGGAAATAACACATCTTCTATGAATTTATCTCTCCCTGGTGTTTCACCAAAATCGATAGTTGAAGGTTCTTTGGCGGTGAGACCTAAGGCTAATGCTACTCATGTTACCCCTTTAGTGTTCCATTCTCTCCCTTTGCCCATAAGGGAGATGAAACCTGCCAAAGATATACATCAATTGAACAGGGGAAGGAAGCATTCGCTTCAGCTCTCGGGAACCGAGAGAACAGCCACTCAGACCATCAAGAGGATGTGACAGAAAATGACCGGAGACCGATTTTTAATATCTCAAGTAAGACTTTTTTAGACATTGAAATGAGAGTGCTTAGTAAGGGTATGTCTTTTATACCTGCTGCACAAATGACCTTAACTGACGCTATTTTAGACTTAAAAATGTTTACACGCAATCTCATGCTACGTATGCTTTTTGTTAGTGATACAGGAATGACCAATGTTTACAGGAAACCTAGTTGCTTTGTTCCTGCTTTGGACCCTACTGTTAATACCTTTGTCCGTTTATGTGAAAAGAATGTCAGGAATTATTTTCTGAATAGTTTGTATGTGAATAAGAATAAGGTTTTTAAAAATTTGAATAGGTCTGAATGGCTGGCATTGAGGTCATTGCAAACTGATGAAACGCTTGTGTATACACCAGCAGATAATGGAAGGTCGTTGGTTATACTAGATCAAGAGTTTTATTTAGAATTAATGTATGATATGTTACATGATACAAATGTTTTTTCTGTTATTTATTTGGATGTTGTTCATGGAGTTATTAATAAAGTTGAAGCCGTGCTTAAGAGTTATTTAGCTGCAAGCCTGATTACCTTGGATTTATATTATTATTTTTAGGATCTCTTATCCACTTATTCCTAAGTTAAATGGACTGCCCAAGATACATAAATCTAAGATCAGACCCCCGATGAGACCCATTGTCTCTGGTGAGGGATGGGCTATGGAGTCTGTGTCCATTTTTGTTGAGAAAGAGCTTAGGGTGTTAGTGGATAGGTCTGATGTTATTTTGAGACATACAAGTGTTTTTTTAATGGATTTATCTGATTTTTTGAAGTTGAATGGTAATGGGGATCCGTTATGTTTTTTTAACCCTGGATGTTCAATCACTTTTTACCAAGATTCCTAATGGTGAAGGTTTGAGAATGTTGAATGATGTTTTGAAAAATATACACAACATTAGTGAGATGGAGAGAACACTGCTATGCTCATTGTTAAGTATTATTTTAGAACATAATGTTTTCTGCTTTGATGGTAAATATATTTGGCAAAAGCAAGGGGTGGAAATGAGAACCCCCTGCGCTAATAGTTATGCAAATCTTGTTATGAGTAGTTGGGAGAACATTTTTGTTTTGAACCATCACCCTTTTAGGAGACATTGTTTTCATCAAGAGATTTGTTGATGATCTTTTTATTTTATGGCGGGGTTCACCTAGCTTGATTCCAGGCTTTGTTGACTACTTACATACTACTACGGCATTCTTGAGATTTACTTATAACTTCTCTATGGATACCATTGATTTCTTGGATGTTTGCATTTATAGAAACAGTGATGCTCCATAGCTACTAAGCTGTATAGAAAAGAATGCCACGTGAATACTATTCTAAGCAGAGATAGTATGCACCCACATAGAATTTTCAGGAATGTTATGAAGGGTCAAGGAATGCGAACATCTCATCTTTATAGTGTACAGAGTGTATCTGAAAGGGATTTGGCTAAGTTATCAGATGAGTTTAAGGAGAGGGGTTATTCTGATAGAGAGGTTAATATTATGAAAAAGGAAGTTACACAGTTGCGATCTACCATAGCCTCACCTATATTGAATGTAGGCAGAATACAGCCTGCTAGGCATACTAATAGAGAGGTTAATACTATTAATTTTCTGATGCATTATACCAGTGACCATGGTTTCTTTTGTGATACTATTAAGAAACAGTGGCCGGTATTATTGTTAAATGATAAGATAGGTCAGGTAGTAGGTTCAAATCCTTGGTTTGTATTTAAAAATAAGAGCAATTTAAAACGTTTATTATGCTACGATGTAAATAGATCCTCCCATGGACCCAGAGAAGGCTTTACGTCTATGTGTGGCCAATGTAATTTATGTACATTTATAGACACACGTCAGGTTTTCAAACATCCTGTAACCAAGTATGGCACTCTACACAATATTTGACTGATTGTAGGAGTACCTTTGTGTTCTATCTGGCTATTTGCCAGGCATGTCCTTGTTTCTATGTGGGGAAGACCAAAAGACAGTTCAATGAAAGGATTAGGGAAAATCTATTAGCCATCACGAAGGGTGACCCCACCAATGCTTTAGCAACCCATGTTATGAGTACTGATGATTCACATAATTTTAGATTTACAGTATTAGACCAGGTCGCTAGTAATGGGAGACTTGGTGATCTGAATAATACTCTTGAACAAAGGGAGACAAATTGGATCATTAAGTTAAATAGTGATGCTCACCCAGGTTTGAACGGCCATGTCCCTTTAAAACCTTTTTTGAAGGGAAGGAGGCTGTTTAAATGATTTTATTAGTGAGGGTTTGTGATAGGTCGATTTGAATGCATTTTTTGTATATATAATGATACTGTTTTATTGTGTTTTCTATGGTCTGAAGAAATGTCTGTTGAGGCATGAAAGCGCTAACCCAATAAATTTACTTTGGTGTTACAATACTCGAGTCGTGGTGGTTAAGTGGATTTTTCTTGTTTTTGACTGATTTTGCTGCTTTCCACTGATACCTTTTCCACGGTGGCAATATTTGTGTTTTTACATTTCTTAATTTCTTGCAACACTGTGGTGTCCTAGGCCAATATTTAATTATTTATTCATTGCTTGTTTACCAAATAATGAACTGTTCCAAAAAGGAAGATTTTATCAGATTTGTCCTGGCCAATTATAAAATGATAAAACAACACAGAAAAGTAAAATTACAAGGCTAAATGATGCTATCACATCAGAAGGAATTTATAAACATGGCATGCATTAGGTAAGGACATTGCATAGAAATGAGACCTTCAAAGATCAAACTTAATTCACAGAAAACACTATAAGAAGGTTTCAGACTAGTTACACTTTTGCACAATATCCTAGCTAATGTTTTTATGAGGCTTTGGCAGACTAGGGACAAGACTTATCAGCAAAGGCTTTTCTGCAGCACAACGGCTACTCAATGGAAAAAGACTCTTCTCAGGACTCTTAACATAGGCATTGATGGTGGTCATATAGTGGCAGCAGCAATAGAAGGATACACACCCTTAAGATGGTAAATTCATTCAATCATTCTTTCTTTTATTAATTTCCATTAACTGCGTTATCATATTTCAGGATCATGTTGAGAGTTGCAGCCCATTCTGGTAGCAATGGGAATAAGTCAAGGCAGGACCTAGTCCCGAATGAGATACCCAGTCCATTATATAACATACACTCATATGTACATCACACATCTAAAGGCAACTTGGTGCATCATCAACTTACCTGCATGTCTTTAGAATGTGTAAGGAAACCAGGGATACTGACAAAAATTTACATGGATTTAGTGAACACACCAAACTAGGAAGTAAACTTAAGAGCCAATAGCTGTGAACACTGAGGTTAACTGCTGCACCAAGAAATTCATGGAGAGGCGTGTAGAGGGATGCTGAAATTAGTGATAGATAAACACAACAACCACAATACATAGTTATGCATACTCACAAGCAGTGTACACAGTGCATACAGACACTACACCCATACATTCTGAACTAGAGTCTAAACATCATGGATTGTAGTGATGGTACTGTTCTGAAAAATACTACATAACCATTTACACCTTATACCCATTTCTGGCCTAAAACAACTATAAGTAGACATATGTACATCAGTTGTATGGCATGAAGTCATAATATTTCAACTGTCACCCACAGAAGGGTACCAGTGGCTAGTCTGTCATTGCCAGCGGCAAGTGAGATACTCATATCTATCATGGCCAGGTGACAATAAGGTTCATACTTGCCAGTGTTATTTAATAGTGTGTATCAATAGGAACCTGATGGGTGGCCACAGTGGTGCAGTGGTTAGCATTGCCGCCTCACAGCAAGAGGTTCTCTGGTTCGATCCTTGGCTGGGGTGCCTTCTGTGTGGAGTCTGCATGTCCTCCATGTGGTCGGGTGGGTTTCCTCTGGGTGCTCTGGTTTCCTCCCACATTCCAAAGACATGCTGTAGGTGGATTGGACACTCTAAATTGGCCCTAGGTGTGAGTGCGTGCATATGTGTGACTTCTGTGGAAGGTTGGGCACCAGGCTGGCAACTCGACACCGTAGAACTCCACTGCCAATCATGAGCAGACAGGTAATCCACTGTGGCGACCCCTAACCGGGAAAAAGACAAAAGAAGAAGAAGAAGAAAAGGGTAGGAGCAAATTACATAGAAAAAATGGAAATTGTGGAACCAATACAGGCAGACAAGGAGTGAGGTTTAAAAGAAGGCAGGATTTGAATGAGCTATGTAATGTTTCGCTGAGAGTGACTGGATAGATTATAAGTGATGTATAATGGTTGCATCTAAAATTATGTCAATATGGTTTGTTTTAATTTATATAAATGTATGATTGCCTATATCATAAGTGATAATTTAATAAAGATGCTGCTTGTTTAAAAAAAAAAAGATTTATTTACTTCCAGTTGATTTTCACATTTCTGTGAACCTGTTTATGGAAAAGCACTCCAGAGAAATGGGTTAATGTAGGTGAATGCCTTCCTAAGTAAAGCTCACAAGTCTCAAAATAATTTAGTTTGCATGATCTTAGCAAGACAAAAAAAAATAATATATTCACGTACTTTGAGGGAGAGTATGCTGCCTTCATTTCAGAATACAGCAAGCACCAGACAATTACTTCTGTTATTGCAAAACATGTAAGGAGGGGAGACAGAAAGAAACACACTGTTCTAGTCTGTTTCAGAATGCATTTTTTTTCATTTAGTAGATCAAGGGGACATAGCAACCTTAGATAGACACAAATAAATGAACGCTTAATGCATGCCTGTTTTGTATGAATAACTGCCTACATCTAAACATTTGTTCGTGGAACCTAAGCCAATGCTAGAGCATGGTATAGACATCGCTGCTAAACTTCATTAATATTGGATTTCTGCTAGCAAAGAGTAATACTATGTCATGCTGTTTGCTGTACCATGAAGTAAACACAAACACTGCTGACCTATGGCACTGTCTCTCTCCAACAGCATACAGCATATACACTGCAGATGCCTACCAATAACGTCAAACCTATTCTTTACTTGCCTTTTGATTTTTACACATTAGTGACAGTAATCTTTTGCAAACAGATACCATACCAGTAAACAGCAGTAGACATATTGTTGTAAAGTGAACCTATTTCTCAGTGCAACAAGCTCAACTGCAGGGTTGAGAATGAATAAAAACATTACTTCATCCTTTAGAGTAACTAAGCTGAAACAAGAGAGAGAATACAAATCTTTGCTGCTGTCCTTCGGTAGAATCACCAAGGTTAACATGATCTAGGAAAATCTAGTCTGTGGTACAATTCTTGTTTATTTGTTAACTAGTTGAACTTATCTAGGCTGACCTTTTCATCCACAGTCCAACCACAAAATGATACAAAAGACTGAGCATTTAACCACATAAATATTGAGGTAATTAACAAAATAAACACATAAAACAGTTAGAGAAGGAGACAGGAGGTAACTGACAATATACTCATGTAGTGACAGAACTAGAACAAGGACAGCGGCAGAAAAAGAGATATATCACTTGTAATACATCAGAGAACTAGAAGATGAATTGCATACACGTTATTATGATTAAAAATGCTGGTCATATACTGGTGAAGGTAAAATAACACAGTAAGCAACTTAAAAGTAATAGGTTCATAGGAGGTTACTAGGCTAGAAGTCCTAGAGCCTTTACAGTTGATCGCAAGTATGCCCATTTGTTCTTTTTTGGGTAGTTCACAGAATGCATTTATGAACAGAGTGGCTCTGTAATCAACACCGGCTACCCCTGTCCATGAGGGTAATGGGTGTCACCCCAGGGGCAAATTTGCAGTCTCCCATCTAATTATCTATGAATTCAGAAGTGGCTAGTGATAGGGGAATAAGTGGTTATCTGGTTCACAAGGGTTCCTATCACATAGTCGAACTTTTACAAGTTCAAACCTCATATGGTTGAGACCATACGTTCGAATTAATAAAAGTTTGAGCGTTTGAATGGAAATCTCCATAAGTGGAGGTTTCCATTTTGTTCAATGGGGTGTGATCTCAGAGTTGGTATATTTAAGTAGTGGGGGGTGGGGGTGCAGGGGGCATGCCCCCCTGCTTAAAACAGTTTATTTTGTTTTCCATATTTTTTTTTTTTTATCCATAGTCGAAGTTTTGTAACTTCGAACATAATGGTTCGAACATTGCGTGTTCGAAGTTATAAGACTTCGACTATGTGATATAGACCCGGTTCACAATTACTTTAAACACAGAAGAGATACATTTAACCCCTTAATATTGACCATATTCCAGGGGTCTGTTCACAAACTACTGGTGATTTTTGGGGCTGTTTTTGCTCCCTGTATGTAAATGCCTGTCTCTACAAAATGGCTAGATATCATCTCATGGAATTTCTAAGGCACTGCTGACGTAATTACCTACAAAACAACTGTGCGCCAAGGTTCAAAGGCAAAGGGGAAGCTACATAATGAATTTGAAATATTTAAAAAAAATTATATAACATTTATGCCATAACATCTAAAAAACAGGTATCACTTTATGAATACCACCATCTGTATTTGTTTAAAAAAAGTTGGCTCCATATTACTAACAGCACTGCTGTGTTCTGGAAGTTCTACAGAGATAACTAGTGATTCAGAGACATGCAAGAAATGCAAGGAGCAAAAGCTCATCAGATAGTCTTTTGCAGGTCTCCTTATTAGATAACCGGTGGCACTGGTGTACCACCTACCAACCTAAACAACACTGCTGCACAGGCACCTACAGACACAGATGTGTTTACACAGACCATACACACACACACACACAGACACACACACACACACACACACACACACACACACACACACACACACACACACACACACACACACACACAACACGCCCACACGCACACACACACACACACACACACACACACACACACACACACACACACACACACACACACACACACACACACACACGCACAAGCACACGCACACAAGCACAAGCACACACATACTCTCTCTCTCTCTCTCTCTTCTAGGTCACATACAAAGTCACCTGGACAGTTTCTCTCTCCAAAACACACCTTGATATAGTTCCAGTCTTGCATCTACACATGCACATACCCTCACAGTACTTGGCATTTAGTGGCACTAACTGTCCTGCCCTGCTTCTGCCATACCCAATGATGTATAAACACCATAAAAACAGCACATTTATTCTCATTGTCCTTCTCCAAAATATTGTGATATAGCTTGTCTTTGAATTACTGTAATCTACCATTTCAATCCCAAAGTAATTGGGGCAGAGCTAGGGCTAATTAGCTATACCCCCAGACTTATGTATTTGTAAGCAGCATTATCCAGTAGACTGATGAATAGTTATCGTCCAGCAGCTTTATTCCACTGTAGCTCTAAAACAGTGTTTGAATTATACATGCATTGCATACTGCGTAAATTTGCTAGAAACAGGTTTGAGCAGCATTTACATTTTTGATAACATTCAAAATTGTTACTATGGGGAGAAATGACAGCTACAAATTGTTTTGCAGTTTAAAACTTCAAATGATCATTCTAAATTGAATCTAATACTACCTATAAAAATCTGCCTTGAGATAGGTTTCTACATTTTCAGGACAACACAACCTTGATCAACATTATACTGCACAGTGTATGACCAATAAGAGAAAGCAAACAGCACAATCTCAAATATGTGTATAGCTACAAAAAATATGCATGTAACATTGAAAATGAAAAAAATAACTTTTTCTAATGAGAAGACTATTTGTTAAGAACTGAAAGGATACGGAGCACCCAGCTGATTATATAAAAATACTAGCTGCACCTAGTAACAGATGACCATATCGATTAAACCATATTAAATATTCAAGAAAATTCATCACAATAATACTATAGGAATTTCAGTTACAGAATGAAGTCAGTCAGATATTCCAGGTATAAAGATATATACACACCTTTATTTTGAATTTGTTAATCGGAGAACACATCATGTACTTTATTCTGTCAGCATACAGGTCTACATTTGGTGAGAGGCATTCAAATCAGTGACAAATTCTAACATCCCTATTCTGCTGAAGAAATGTAAGATTATACTTCCCGTATAATGAAGACATAGTAAAAATGCATTCTGGACATGTGCTGCATTTCTCACCATGGGCAAGAAGTCATATACCCACCATAAAGGAAATGGAGAAGGCAGAAGGACAGTCTGTACAAAAGGTTGCACACATTAGTCCTCCTGTGAGCCTATTTAACAAAACTTCTTAGAATGAAAACAGAATAATCAGATACATAGGTTCATAGGTTCATTGGTGTGTACTAGGCTAATGACCCTGGGACCTTTACAAGCCTCGCGCATAGAAGTGCTCTGACATTGTGCTCCTGTCATTAGTTCCCAGTGCCTTTATCAAGTAGAGCCACTGGAGTGATCCCCGGGATGAACTTTCTATTCCGCATCTACTCATCAAGATTTCTCTTAAAGAGGGGCAGTGAGGTGCTCTGATTGACATGTATGGGAAGCCCATTCCAGAGCATGGGCAGTCTCAGTGTTATGAACCTGTCCCTCCAGCATTTTCTGTTGATTGTGGTAATGAGGTTGAGGTCTCTGGAACATGTGGTGTGGAGGGATTGAGATTTCTTTAAATGTAGCATTTCTAATAGAGCTGGGTCAGACATGGCTTTGTAAGTCAAGCAGAGATTGCCTCTTAGTAGACGATATGAGACAGAGAATAGCTGGAGTTTTTGGAGTCTGTCCATGTAGGACATGTGTTTAAGGCCTACGATCTTCTTCGTGAGGTATTTTTGTGGCCTCTTTAGCTGTTGCAGGTGTCTAGTGAGGTACATGCCAAATGGGGCATTATACTCTATGATTGGTCTAATGAGGGGAGAGTAGAGAGAAATGATGACCTCTTTCTTCTGGGAAGCAAAACCCTTGGTAATGAGATGTGCCAAATAGAAGGGCTTTCTGACCACAGTGGCAATGTGGTGGTTGAAGGAGAGGTTGCTGTCAACCTGTGTCCCCAGACCTCTTATAACACCTTCAGTGTTCAGTGGGGGTCCCATCGATGTGATAATTAGTGGGAACTGAGTATTTCCCAAAGCGGATGACAAGACATTTTTTGGCATTAAGCTTAAGCCCATGGTTTTGACACCAGTCACTGGTTTCACTGAGGCCTTTCTGTAGGATGTCTGCATCACTTGGGGAGTTAACAATGTCTCCCAGTTTGCAGTCATCTGTGAATTTGGTCAGCCAGAATCCCTCTCTATTGGTCCAGACTTCTGAGAAGTAGATGCCAAACAGGAGAGGACCCAGGACCGACCCCTGTGGGACTCCACTCGTGACTGGTCGGCAGTCTGACTTGCAGTCTGCTACTTTCACACTGTGGGTTATATCTGTGAGCCAATTTGCAATCCACCTAATGATATAGAGGTTGATGCCCAGTTTGCTGAGTTTATTAATAATTCCTGAATGAAGAATGGTATCAAAGGCCTTGGCCAGATTGAGGTAGGCTATATGAACTGCCTTGCCTTCATCCACCACTCTGGTGACTGACTCAAAGAACTCAACCAGGTTGAGCAGGCATGAGCAGGTTGAGCAGCTATGGAAAGGATCATCATGGACCTCATAAATAAAGATATTGGGGACCTACAGACACTGGATCCTACCCAGTTCGGCTTTGTTAAGGGCAGATCCTGCCTCTTAAACCTGGTTGATTTCTTTGAAACAGTCACCAAGGCCATTGACGAGGGGAAGGTGGTCCACACAGCCTACCTGGACCTCGCAAAAGCCTTCGATACAATACCCCACTCGGGCATGATAGATAAGCTCACCAGCTTAAATATAAACCCCTATGTCAATAGATGGGTTGCAAACTGGCTCAAGTACAGAACCCACATGGTTAGAATTGCTGGAGCCATGTCAGACTCCAAACCAGTTACAAGTGGCATCCCACAAGGCTCAGTCCTGGGACCTCTCTTGTTCGGTATATATTTCTCGGCGGTACAGGCCAACACAGAAGGACTGTGGCTGACCAAGTTAGCAGATGACTGTAAACTGGGTGCCATAATCAACTCCCCAGCCGACACAAGCATCCTCCAAAAGGGCCTCATAGAAACAGACAACTGGTGCCAGAGCCATGGCCTCAAGCTAAATGCCAAAAAGTGTATAGTCATCCCCTTTGGCAAAAACAAAGTGCCCACAAATTACCACATATGTGGTAATCCATTAAGTACAGAAGAAGTCATTAGGGACCTGGGGACCCAAGTTGATAGCAATCTCTCATTTGACAACCACGTGGCCAAAGTGGTTAGAAAAACATTTTATATAGCCCACCTAATCATGAAGGGATTCACATCTAGATCAGGGGAGGTCATCGTACCTCTTTACTCATCCCTCATCAGGCCCATAATTGAGTACAATTGCCCCTTTTGGGATGTACCTTACCAGACACCTGCAGCAACTGGAAAGACCCCAAAAGTACCTCACCAAGAGGATCAAAGGGCTCAAACAGATGCCATATGCTGCCCGGTTAAAGAAACTCCATCTCTACTCAGTGGCATACTGCCTGCTCAGAGGTGATCTCTGCCTGACATATAAAGCCATGTCCAACCCAGAATTAATGGACATGCTGCACCTCAGAAAATCCAAATCCCATCGAGCTACGCGCTCGAGAGACTTGAACCTCAGCACTGAAATAAATAGGACATGCTGGAGGGACAGATTCATAACCCAGAGGCTCCCTTCACTCTGGAATAAAATCCCAGTCCAGGTTAGGCAGAGTCCCACATTGACTCTCTTCAAGAGGAATCTTGATGAGTGGATGGGAGATCATAGGTTTACCCCGGCTATCACTTCTGTGTCACTGTTAGACAGAGGCACAGTATACTAACCTCAAAAAATGCATAGCAAAATTAATTTAAAATGGGTGGCGAAAGCCAAACACACTCTGGCTAGGCTTATAAATGCCCTAGGGCAGATAGCCTAGTATGAACCTATGAACCTATGAACTACCTTTCACAAAATCAAATTGCGTGGGATCTAGAGTTTGGAGATTCCCTATATCCTTGTTAATTATGTCCATGATGATGTGCTCCATAGCCTTACATATCAGACTTGTCAGGCTAATGGGGTGATAATTTCCAGGGTCTGTAGTCGCTCCTCCTTTATGGAGAGGGATGACTGTAGCAGTGCGCCACTCAGTAGGGACAAAGCCTGAGGTGAGGCTGTAAGTGAACAGAGCACACAGATGTGGTGCCAGTTCACTTTGTAATTCATGTAGAACACAGCCAGGGATATTGTCGGGTCCCATGGAAGCTGTATTCTTGGCCTTAGACAATGCAGCTTTAACCTGTGCTGCAGTAATGCTGGGTGCCTGGCATTTTTCCAGTATTGAGATTGATCCTTTAAGGGGGGGAGGGGTAAAGTTGGCACTGAATCTGTCGGCCAGTATGTTGGCAATATCTGTTGGCTCAGTATAGGAAGTACCATTGTGCAGTAACTCAGAGCAAATCTGGGTATTGCCATGGAGATTGTTGATATAACTATAGAAGGCTTTGTGGATGGTTTTAGTGTCTGCCACAATTCTGCCTTCATAGCTGGCTTTGGAGGTTTTTATGAGGGATCTCAACCCTTTGTTGAGGCTAATAGGGGAATTTTTCCAGTCTTGGGACTTCACCTTTTTCTGCAACAGTTTCTTCCTTTTGTTGTAGAGTTTATTAATGGCAGGGGACCACCAGACTGGCTTCCTTTTTTTGGAGGAGAGTGTCTTGGTTCTGTTGGGTATGGCTAGTTCTATGCATTTATGTACGTGTTCGTATAGTGCATTGGTGTATTATTTGGCAGTCGTGCATCTATTTTCCATTGGCATGGGTGCCATGAAGTTAGCCACCTCTGTTTTTAGGAGTCCAAAGTCAGCTTTGGAGAGGTTTTCATGGTGGATACCTTTGTGGGGGGGTGAGATGTGGATTGCCATGGTGATTAGTTTGTGGTCGGATCTAACCAGGGAGGAACTGACTATTGGTGTAGAGCAATGGTTGCCCATGTTAGTAATAACCAGGTCAAGGATGTTGCTTCCTCTAGTGGGGGTAAGAATGAGCTGCTCCAGGGCATTGGATTTGATGAATTCCAGGAAGTGTTGGGCCAGTGCACTGGTGCATGAGTAGTTTTCCCAGTTGATGGATGGGTAGTTGAAGTTACCTAGTATGAGAGTGTTGGGTTGGATCTTAACAGTTTCCAGGATTGTGGAGTGAGAGTCTTGGGACATGGTTGGGGACCTAGAGCAAGCTACAACCTGAATCGCTGTCTTACCCAATATTAGTTGTACCTGGAGTATCTCAGATGCATTATGCTGAGCTACTAGTCTGGAGGTGTGCATATCCTTTATGAATATGGAAACACCACCACCTTTGGGAGCTTCGTTCCATATTCTGGGGCCGAAAGGTGTGGAATGAGTTATAGCCTGGTAGCGCAGGGGTGCTTTCTGCTGCTTTAAACCAGGTCTCAGTTACAGCACAAATGTCGATGTTCTCCATTTTGAGGAGTGCTTCGAGCGAGTGCATCTTGAGATTTAGACTTCTAGCATTGAGCATCATGACCTTCAGATTGCATTTATTTATAGCTGTTACAGTGGTAATTTGGTGTTTGGAACACCACCTAAAAAAGGCACAATAGGGCTGGCAAAAGCCTTAGCCAGTACCCAGAAAACCAGGTATGACAGATGCAAGCCATCTCTGGCAAAGCATCGAGGTCTGTCAATCATGTCATCCCAAGCAGACAGATACTGGACCCCCTTAGAATGACACCAGGAACTCAGCCAATTGTTGAAGTCAATCATTTTCTGTTTGTACTGTGGTATCATTCTGGGCAATGGTAGGAATCTGCTCAGGGCTAGGGTCATACCTGCCTGGGCCACATAATCTGAGAGCTCCACCATGTCTCTTTTCATGTAGTCCTGGGAGGTGCATCTCAGGTCATTCACACTCACATGGACAATGACAGAGTCATACTTGTACTTGCTGTGGAGTGACCTGAGTGCATGTGTTATGTGTCAGATTCTGGTACCTGATAGACAGCTGACTGTTACCTTCTTCTTATTCAACCTAGTGAGTGGGACATCAGTGTGCCTCACTATTAAGTCACCTATGATTACTGTATTGGGCAAGCAGTTTTTCCTTAGGGGCTTAGGGGCACACTGTGTATGAGCTATGAGTCTTGTGGTTTGTGCTGTGTTGTGGTGGTCAAGTGCATTCCTGCCTTAAAGGTCTCTGCTGTTTGGGTAGATTTCTATTGACAGCCTCTGTGAAGGTGGGTGTGTGGTTTGTGTTTTTTTGTGAGGGCTGTGAGTGTTCTGGAGGGCTATGTGTTCCATGTGGTGTGATGCAGGTGTTGACCTTATCCTGTTGACCAGCTATTCTGGTCTTGGCTGGAGAGTGCATGGCTCCAATTTGGAGATATAAGTGCATCTCTCACAAGTCTGAGTGTTGTGCGGTAAGAGGAGTGGGTTATCTGTGTACATGAGACAGTTGCTACACTGCCTCAGATTGCCCAAGTTCACCAGGTTATTAGGAGAAAGCAGAGGAAACTGACCTTTAGACATGCCAGGGGGGATGGTCATCATTGCTAAGTACTGGAGCTGTTTCCTTATAGGACGTCTAGTGCTGATAGCACTTATGTGTGCTACAAAAATTGCTACAAAAAGCCTGATGAAGTGCTAGGCGAATAAGCTAATTAAAGTGCAAGAGAGAAGAGAAAGTTGAAAGGGATAGAAAAAACTACCCAAATAGCCAATAAACAACAATTTCAAAGCCAGAAACCACTCCTCTTGTGGTAGATAAGCTACCTAGTGCTTACCACTCCCACTGATAAGCTGGAAGCTTCCCTCTAACACAGAAAAGACTGGGGAACTCAGAAACTTACAAAACAGTCCTGGATACAGCAAATCTGTATTTGAACTACTCTAGTAACAGGAAAGGCGGAAAACAAGCTTAGAAATTTGTTTTTTTTTTGTTTGTTTTGGAGTTTTTTTTTTCAGAAAAAAAACAGCTAACTTATAGCTGGAATACCTCAAAAAGGGTTTAAAACCGTGCAGCTGAAGCTCTGGATGCTGCAGACCTGTATTTAGACTATGCTACTCAATTTTAAGGTTAAGAACTCAGTAAGAAAAAACTCACAATGAAGCACAGATTAATCACTTATAGTCAAAAGAATACCACTTGCAGTATGTAAAAATACAGTTAAACAGCAACAAAATGCAGTAAAATGCAGTTAAACAGTAAAGAATTACAGTAGATAGCAATGAAATATAGTTAATCAGTAGATTGCTTTGAAACAATAGCTCACAAATCCCAACAGTATCAGACAGCACTAATAAACCAGCGATTCAGGAGAATACTGTCATCAGTTTAGTGAGGCTACCAACAAGCAGTAATAAATGTGGCAAATAGCAAAATGAAGTAGAAAGAGGTACCATTTTTTTTTTTTTTTTTTTTTTTTAGTAGAAAGTGAAGAGACAGAAGATAATGAGATAATTCAAGGTTCAGAAGCTAAAGGGGTGGGCCTTTGCTAAGTTCTCATTATAAACAGTAGAATGAACTAATGTACTGTGACTAGGGGGAGTGTCCAGTATCAACTTTATAACCAAGGCGGGCAACTCAAAGCCACCAAGACTTAAGACCACCACCACAACAACTGGGTGGATGGGTGGAAAAAAAAACAGTTGTATAGATTACAGATATATGTATTAAATCAGAAGTGCAGAAGACCATTGAAAATAAACACTTAGCTTTTTCCAATATCACAGCAGGCAGTAGGCCAGTCTCTCTGCAGCTTAGAACAGCTTGAGCAAACAAATGACCTTGAACAATGGCATTTTACTCATGGGGACATCAATCCTGAGTTATACTGCAGAACACAGTCTTCCTTGGTGCACACACTTTTTGCAAAATGTTGCCTTTTTCTGGTACAATATATAAGATTTTTTTCTTCTAATGTAAATGACAATGGAGAAAAAATAATATGCAGTACTTACTCCTCAAAGCTAGAAAAAAGACAAACCTGTAAAGTACTCCTATAGCACAGGACCCTACTGTAATAGCTCTTTCAGAGGAATGTAACAATACTTACATACCACCTAAGCATTTTTATGGTCTGGTCTCAAGAAAAGGGCATTCCTTCACACTCAACTTCTGTCAGTCTGTAAGTAACTTATTTAACTAAATAAATGGCTCCTGACTTTTTCTTCCACTTATATTTACTTGCTGTCTATGTGAGAGCATTCACTAAGTGCTTTACTGGCTTTCAAA
>NC_056734.1:193234740-193314740 GCF_019279795.1 Protopterus annectens
GTACTTGGCTCCCTATTGGTCCTTTTTGATCAGTCAAAAAGTAGTTCCTTATACTATTCTGGCATGTCCAAAAGTCAGTTTTGGGTTTACTCTCCAGTCCAGCTGGTGAATCTGGGAATCTTGAGGCAATGTTACAACTGCTTTATGTACACAGATCACCCTCTCCTTCTCCCAACAAGTTCAAATATATGTGAGAGATGCAACTATATAGCCAAACTGGAGGCTGAGCTCTCTCAACCCAGTACTGACGCAGTCAGAAAGGAGGAGAAGGTAACCACACACACCACAAATCCAGTCTCACATAGACCTATCGCAACAGCAAACCAAACACATAAACACACAAAAACATAGTCAGAGGCTCTAAATAAAAATCTGCCCAAGCAGTAGAGACCTCCAAAGCAGACATCCAAGCAACTGCTACCCCACAACAATACCCACATATCACATAGCTCACAAAGTCACAGCCCTTAAGGCTAAACAACACACCTAATACACTTGTAATAGGTGACTCTATTGTCAGACACACTGACGTCCCACTCACCAGGCTGAACAAGGAGAAGGTCACTGTAAGCTGCCTGTCGAGTGCCAGGATCTGCCACATAACACAAGCACTCAGGTCACTCCAAAGCAAGTACAAATATGACTCCGTCATTGTCCATGCTGGTGTGAATGACCTGAGACGTACCTCCCTGGACTACATGAAAAGAGACATAGAGGAGCTCTCTGATCATGTAGCTCAGGCCGGTATGACCCTGACCTTGAGTAGCATCTTACCCTCACCAAGAATGATGCCACAGTATAAAGACTAAATGATCAATTTTAACAACTGGCTAAAGTATTGGTGTCATTCAAAGGGGATCCAGTGTCTGTCAGCCTG
This sequence comes from Protopterus annectens, assembly GCF_019279795.1. Classification (NCBI taxonomy): domain Eukaryota; kingdom Metazoa; phylum Chordata; order Ceratodontiformes; family Protopteridae; genus Protopterus; species Protopterus annectens. Next base: position 193,235,618 of record NC_056734.1, read on the forward strand.
GGATGACATGCTCGACAAGCCACGTTGTTTCGCTAGGGACGACTTGCACCTGTCACCCCTGGGCTTTCGAATACTGGCTAAGGCTCTTGCCATCCCCATAGTGCCTTTTTTAGGCAAGGTTCAAAGGACAAACCCACCTCCATAGACAACACAAGGAAAAAGAAACTAAGGGTAATGCTGCTCAACACCAGAAGTCTAAACCTCAAGATGCACACACTCGAGGCTCTCCTCAGTATGGAGAATATCGATATCTATGCAGTAACAGAAACTTGGTTCAAGGCTCCCGAGAGCACCCCAGCACTACCAGGTTATACCTCATACCATGCTTTTCGGCCCCAAAACTCGAACCGAACCACAAAAGGAGGGGGAGTATCCATATTCATCAAAGATACCCACACCTCCAGGTTAGTGGCACTGCACGAAGCACCGGAGACCATCCATGTGCAACTAATAGTGGGCAAAACTGCCTTTAAGTTTGTAGCCTGCTACAGACCACTCTCCCAAACTCAGGAACCCCACTCAGCTTTCCTGAGAACACTGGAGAATATGAAGGTCTCTCCAAACACCATTATATTGGGTGACTTCAACTACCCAGACATAGACTGGGAGCACTACTCAAGCCCCAACACCCTCGCCCAACGGTTCCTAGAATTTATAAACTCAAATGCTATGGAACAACTGGTCACCACTCCCACAAGAGGGGAAAACATATTGGACCTGATCATCACCAACATGGGGACTCCATGTTCCATACCAGAGGTATACCCCTCATTGGTAAAATCTGACCATAAATTTATCTCACTGGACATCCATATCCCATCCCCAACCCCAGCCAAGGAAACCACAGTGAAGAACTTCTCAAAAGCAAACTTCACACTTCTCAAAACCAAGGTGGAATCCTTCAAAGCCCCCGGGCCAGTGGAAAATACGGCCCAAACCGCAGAATCCTTTACAAACGCATTCTATGGACACCTACAGGAATGCATGGATCATGCTATCCCAAATAAAACCAAGACTCACTCCTCCAAAGGCAGGAGACCTGTCTGGTGGACCCCAGCCATAAATAAGCTATACAACAGAAGGAGGAAACTACTACATGATAGAGCAAAATCCCAAAAAGGGAAGGCATCTCTGATCAGTACTAGCAAAAAACTACAATCCCTCATAAAATCATCTAAGGCCAGCTTCGAAAGAAAAATTGCACAAGATGCTAAAGATAATCACAAGGCCTTCTTTAGTTATGTCAGGAACCTGGGTGGCAACTCCCAGATATGCTCTGAGTTAGTGCAAAATAAATACACTGAACCCACAGACATTGCCAACATCCTGGCAGACAGGTTCAGTGCAAACTCCCCCCCCTTCCCCCCCAAAAGAGCAAATTTCTATCCCAACAGAGTGTAGCCTCCCTGACATCACAGATGCACAGGTGAGAGCTGCCCTCTCCAAAGCAAAGAACACAGCATCAATGGGACTGGACGGTGTCCCGCGCTGCATCTTACATGAATTCCAAGAAGAACTGAACCCTCACATAAAGTCACTGTTCAATCTCTGCCTTACTACAGGATATGTACCCAAGGAATGGCGTACAGCAACAGTGGTCCCACTCCACAAAGGTGGCGATACAACAGACCCCGGAAACTATCGCCCTATAAGCCTGACTAGCCTGGTCTGCAAAGCTATGGAGCGTATCATCATGGAACTCATAAACAAAGACATTGGGAACCACCAAACACTGGATCCTACCCAATTTGGCTTTGTTAAGGGCAGATCTTGCTGCTTGAACCTGGTTGACTTCTTTGAAACAGTCACCAAGGCCATAGATGAAGGGAAGGTAGTCCACACAGCCTACCTGGACCTCGCAAAAGCCTTCGACACAATACCTCACTTGGGCATCATAAATAAGCTCACCAGCTTAAATATCAACCCCTATGTCACAAGATGGGTTGCAAACTGGCTCAGGGATAGAACCCACATGGTCAGAATTGCAGGTGCCATGTCAGACTCTAAACCAGTTACAAGTGGTGTCCCACAAGGCTCAGTTCTGGGACCTTTCTTGTTCGGTATATATTTCTCTGAGGTACAGGCTAACAAGGGAGGACTATGGCTGACCAAGTTCACAAATGACTGCAAACTGGGTGCCATAATCGACTCGCTGACTGACACAAGCATCCTCCAAAAGGGTCTCACAGAGACAGATAACTGGTGCCAGAGCCATGGCCTAAAGCTAAATGCCAAAAAGAGCATAGTCATCCCCTTTGGGAAAAACAAAATGCTCACAAATTACCACATAGGTGGTAATCCATTAAGTACGGAAGAAGTAATTAGGGATTTGGGGACCCAAGTAGATAGCAGTCTCTCCTTGACAATCACATTGCCAAAGTGATTAGAAAGACCTTCTATATAGCCCACCTTATCACGAAAGGGTTCACATCTAGATCAAGAGAGGTCATTGTGCCCCTCTTCTCATCACTCATCAGGCCCATAATTGAATACAATGCCCCATTTGGGATGTACCTTACCCGACACCTGCAGAAACTGGAAAGACCCCAAAAATACCTCACCAAGAGGATCAAGGAACTCAAACAGATGCCCTATGCAGTTAGGCTAAAGAAACTCCAGCTCTACTCAGTTGTTTACCGCCTACTCAGAGGCGATCTGTGCCTGACGTATAAAGCCACGTCCAACCCAGAATTAATGGACATGCTCCACCTCAGGAAATCCAAATCCCTTAGAGCTACATGCTCCTGGGACTTAAACCTCAGCACAGAAATAAGTAGGACATGCTGGAGGGGCAGATTCATATCCCAGAGGCTCCCCTCACTGTGGAACAAAATCCCAATCCATGTTAGGCAGAGACCCTCAATGACCCTCTTCAAGAGAAATCTTGACGAGTGGATGGGAGATCATAGTTTTACCCCTGGGATCTCTTCTGTGTCCCTGCTAGACAGAGGCACAGTAAACTAACCTTAAAAGGGCTATCTTCTGTGACCTACTATACAGAGGCACAGTCAACTAATCTAAAAGGGTGGTGAAAGCCAAACACACTCTGGCTAGGCTTATAAATGCCCTAGGGCAGATAGCCTAGTATCAACCTATGAACCTATAAAACAATGCAGTGCATACTATATACAAAAAAAAAACAGAAATGAAGGTCATGCATACATGGCTGCACCTTTGACTACCACCTGAAAATGCTGAGCAAAATCAAATTCAATTTAATGCTAAAGATGGCAAATCATCTGGAAGGTATTGTAAAACCTATAAAGTGAATCTGAAACAAGTCTAACCAATCACTCCAAAAGTATGGGAAGATGTAAAGCATCCTTCAAAACAGGTGTGTTTGTTTTGCTGAATTAAGTCACGCTAAGTTTTTTAAAAAGGGTTATGTTGTCAAGCTCAATAATGTCACTAGGGAAGCTATTCCAAGAGGATTGGGTAGAATGGGGAATTTTTTTTACAAGTGGCAAAAGAAAATTGGGGTTTATGCAATTTAAGTGAGGATTTTCTTCTAAGTGAGTAACTTGTTTCACTTATGGTTAATTTATGTGGTAGAGGTAGGCAGCATATAGATTTAAGAAGCTTAAAGGTCAGACTATTAATTAGGTGGTTGGACCAAGCTATGATTGGAAGCAATTGGGCTTTATTTATGGAGGTACTTTGATCATAACACATTGCCACAGTCAACACAGGAAGTTTTGGTAATGTCAAGTCGCCACTGACAAAACTGTCTTTTCTGGAGAAATACGTAGTTGTATCTCTGTACTTTATTTGGCAATTTAGTATAGATATATTCTGGATATGTACATAATGTAGTGGTCACTCTCTGAAAAGTTATATATTCTAATGCATAACAGAAAAGAGTGTAAAGCAAATTGGTATTCTGTCACAGTCTAATGGCCATGAAGACCTACTTGTGGACCACTTCAGTACTGGGTTAGAGTTAGCAAATTTCTGGGACAATAGACCTGGGTTATTTACTTATAAAGTAATGGAACAGCTGCAAGATGACATTCTGAATTGCCATCAACCCTCTTTTTCCCCATTTTTACATGGGATCAGGTTGACACACTGAGATTAGTCAATGTGAGCATATTGGTTACAACATGCCATTTCACAATGCCTAGTAATGCTATCCATTTTATTTCTGCATGAAGATTTCAAATGTTGGAAAGCATCACTTTCAGGGATAATTAAATTGTGCTATATGCATTTTCCCCTGAAAAAATGTGAAATATGAATGTTTGTTGTAAAATAAATTAGATGAATGCATTTTTATGACAGAATGCAGCATCTACCATCAGGAGAACAACAGAAATGGCAGATATAACAGATCTGATAATGTAAGCATAGCCATCAGCAGAGTCATGGACCTTGGCTGCCAGTAGTCCAGGAGATATGAGGCAAGACAAAAGAATGGCCTCTACCCAAGCAAATCCATGTTTTGTGAACTTAAACTGGGCCAACAAACCCTGAGATCCTAAGGCCCTCAGGGCAGTTTGTATATTTACTCTATGGAATCTCGGCCATGATATGGACAAGCATCTAGCAAAAACACTGCCCTTCCTTTGTAGAGAAAGCAAGTCTATGTTGCTCTTTTTAATGGAGTTGTCAAGGCTATATGAGTAGTCCAAGGACACAAGTGACCTCAGTCCTCCACTGGTATCCACAGAACATTACACAAGAGAGTACAAGTGTGATAATTTCCAAGTGCAAAAAGTAAAAATGCACTACCATGGAATGGAGAGCCTGTAGAAATCCAAGACTGGCAGTTAGAGGACCTTATTCTAATGGAGGTGTAAAAACATCTTCTGACATAAAATTACAGGATCTCTAATCATAAACCTATCTGTTTTTTGTCAGATGGTATCCTCTGCCAAAATGTCAAGACATCTACCATGTGCTATGTGCCCACAACTGTCAACATCACACTGTGAGGCTAAAAGAGCTTCACATTATACATACCCACATTTCTCCTCTCTCTATAAAATGATACATAGTGAAGTCGGTGCAGGAAGAACATTCCACAACAGAAATGCTTTCACTCATTCTCATATCTGTTTCCTTCCTGAGTTTAATTAGCTGGCATCTGTCAGGAGGGTTGCCAGACAGTGCATAGGCCCTCCACCTTCCAAAAGTAGAGATAGCTGGCCACTGACTAGCCCTTCAATACCAAAGTCACTTCTAGAAACTACAGTCATCATCTTATCTGGAAACTCTTATTCTGTGCCATTGTGTAGGCTATAGGCCAAACACAAAGCAGACTTAATCAAAATGTTGTTTGGAAGTGACATGACAGTTTGATAGACATTCCAGCTACATGATGGGGTATTCAGAGGCTGTTCTAATGCAAGGGCAAGCATGATCCAGAGAAGTGATTGCTGTAGGACTTTAGGTTGACATGTGCCCCAAACAGTATAGAAATGAACTGGAATGAGTCAGCCACAGGAGATGAGCTTAAAAGCAGAAACTACTCACATATAATTGCAAAGTTATTTCTATATGCATTGGTAATGTTAAGTTGAAAAGGGGTGCGCCTTAGCAGGAACAACATTTATTTATGTTTTGGTAACCAGGTTAACACTGCTGGACAAAGCCCATTTTCAGAGGAAACCTGGGTTGAAAATGTCCCAGAAATGCATATAAAGATATAGAAGAAAACTAATGATTTAATTATACAAGTAGTAATCTTAGTAGTTTGTAACATAGAATGAAAAAATGAAAATCATCAATAAAAAATAAATAAAGCTATCTGATATTACCTGATGGCACATGATACTGACTGATAATAACCAATTGCATGAAACTAACTGACTGGCTGACAGTAAATGACAATATCTGATACTGACTATCTTGACTGTACACTCAAGCATATCCCAGGCATACCTCTCAACCAGGATACATCATAAATCTGGACAAAGGCCCATGAAAAATATGTACAAATCTGTATGCTGATTAACATAAAAATTGTGTGCATAATCATGTAAACCCTGCCCACTCCAATGGAATTGTGGGATACCAACTTTCAAATGCAAACTGAAGAACAGCCAACCAAAATGTGGCCCCCAGACCCTGTAGTAAATGGTAACCATTTTTATTTAAATGTGTAGCAATGACATTTACTGGGAAGGGAGAAGATGATGAACCTTAGGAATTTCTTCTTGATGACTTACATTATGTGGGTTTTGTGGTAAAAGTAGGGCATTTACTGGTAGGCAATATTCTAATCTTAGCAAAAGATTATAGTTTGCTAAGTCATTCTCCATGACATACTGATCAGTGGCATAGTTAGAGTTTGTGCTGCCGGGGCTGTCTTTGAGTTTGCTGCCCTTCCCCCTCACAAAATCATTGTTGAATGGGACCCCCCCTCATACATAGCTCTCCCCCCTCAGCCATTCCGATGTCTCATTACTTGGCTATTTTGCTTCATTTAGCATAAACACTGTAATGTGCATACCGCTTTACTTCTACAAGGATCATTTGGATTTCATTTAAAACTTTTATTTTACATTTTATAGCACAAACACTAAAAGACATCTGCTAAGCAAAGCAATATAGTCTCACAATGAAAATAGACTTAGCATTAAAACTTCTTTGCCCTTAAAACTCACCTTCATTAAAACAGCATTGAAACCCACATTTAAAGAAAATGCATCTGGCCAGTGGCAGATAAAGATTACCTTTGGGCTGTTTTCAAATCATAGACCCCTTGCACAAGAAACATACATGTTTTCTTTGATACACTTTCCTGATTGTATTAAATTATATTATTTGCATAATACAGCACACTTGTTAGAGTGAGTTTTAAATTTATTGTTTTGAACATTTATCCAGTAAGCAATGAAACAAAATGCATGAACCAATAATGACAAAACTGCCCAATTCAAAACATTTCCATCATAAAAGTCTACTCAAACTTCTACAACCCATCAGTATTAATAAATATACACAATCTCTGCAGAAGTAAGTCATCTAAATAATTCCACATTAATGACATTGGTAACTAATGAAGAGGTTGCTGCTAGCAAACAACTTTATGTTTCATCGACAAATACAGTGCCTGTTGCCCTTAAGGAATAAATTGCTTATGTTACATTAAAAAAATGATAAGCTAGTAATATTGCAATAGGGAATGGATGGCAAACGGATAACAGGTTCATAGTTACTAGGTATCTCTGCCAAAGAGGACATTTGCAGGACTGCAGCATCCACCCCATTTTAAAAGTACAACACAGGACAGTATCAGCAATCCATCTACATACTGCAGTAGTAAAACCCACAGCCTTCTGCATCAAAAGCAAATATTCTACCTGCTGTGCTACTAACAATGAAGACAAACAGGCACTAAACTTCTCTCCCCCGAAGAACTGTACAGAACAAGAAATCTGGAAAAAGCCAAAATTTATTGGAGGGGAGGGCAAAAGCCCAAAACCAGAGACACATTTTAAACATTGCTTGTATACTCTTAGAAAAGTTGCTAGAATAAAATGTTTTGTGTTACCATGCATTTCCTGAAAGATAGGAAGACAAACTTAAATGGCTATCATTATTTACTGAATTCAGTTCTCTCTAATTTGCTAGAAAACCACAAATTTTAAGAAGAATAGACTGCAAATATGAGCCAAATATTCCTGTAAAACTTTGGACAGTTGAGAACTGGTGATGGTATGGGTAGAGAATTTAGGCTCTTGCTCTGTGTGCCTAAGGTACAGGATTTGAGTCTGAGTAACTCTCTAACCACCAATTATACATAACTGGGGCATTTCACATACACGTACATACATACATACATACACACACACACCTGTAACTACACTTCAAATCCAAACTGCACACACTTCAAATGCAGACTGCACACCCAGCAGACTTCAGCTGAAAATCAATTAACTTATCAGCCGAAAAGCAATGGAGCAGATTGCCAAGCACTATGTATCAGCGTAACAGAAATAATAAATGCAAATGCCTTAACTCCGTAACTACACTCCAAATGCAGTTAATAGAACCAAATCTGCTGAGCACAAATTATCTTTACCTGAAGGATGAAGAATGCTGCGGACTCTAGTAAGTTAAATTTTTGCTCGACATTCTGAAAGGCTGTCGAAGCTGACATCATTACGCACGCCCTGCACATGATGATGTCAGGGAACAATTTGTCAAAAAAAATGGGAAATTAAAAATTCGGAAATTAAAGGGGCCGCTCGAGATTTCGTGGCACCCCAATATTTTGTCCTCAAAACCAGTATTTACAGAGGAATTTGGTACAGTTGAGAGGTATGATTCCCAGGTCAATTTATTACCCCAGAACTAAACCAATAACAGACCTCTAAGGTGCATCAGGTAAAATCTCTGAACTTGAAAAAAATATTTCACTCTGGCCCCAAAGGGCCTTCCATAGAATTAACTCTTAAATAATACAAGTGGAAGTGTCTCAATAGCCTTGTATTTGTTAAAATAAATAATATGGTTAATTAGGTCAGCCCCATAAACATTGCTTCTTTGACCCAAAAGACTCCATGAAGCTGCCACAGTACCAAAACCCTGGACCAGAATCTTATAGCCTTAGAGGTGAGAGAAGATAACATCAGCACCTGCCTTGAGCAACTAGTGATGGAGTCTTCCATCCCAAAATGTCTGTAACTGAGAAAATACAAAAAGAATTGCATGCCTCCAAGAAATGACAACATTTCAGGAAAGAATGAGACAAAGTGCACCAGAACATTAGGGGGCAAGATGATGACATGCCACATGGCCTCATGCTAACTGACTACTTATTAAAGAGATCACTTACAGGAGAAAGAAACAGTTCCCAACTCATATTCATGCATAAGTCACTAGCTTTCCTTACATTTATTTATTTATTCATTCATTAATTTGCCTTTGACTACCAGGAAAGCCTGACTAGGCAAAGACTTTTTTCGGCTGAGGCCTGGGAAGAAAAGACCAACATTCATCCATCTGCATGGGATAATGGTAAGAATGTACTATATGACACTCAGGACTTTCTAACTTAACAAGTGATCATGATGTTATGAACACTATGCGGTAGTTACAGCATGTTAAGCTCAGAATGTCTACAGAATATAATATATATGGCATGTTGAATGAACACTCATCAAGAAAACACTCAGCATTACTTTACAGTATATGTATGCATGTAGGCCAAGTATAATTTTAGCACACAGACAGCAAATAAGGCATATGCACATTTTATCCAAACAGTTAAATACATTTGGAACCTGTAAACAGGATATTGCTACTGTAAAAAATATGAAAATCTAATGATAATTGTTTTGACTGCACTAGAGGGAAACTACTAATGGAGCTGGTACAAGAGCAGGACTGTTTTTATTCTTCTTCTTTCGGCTTTTCCCGGTTAGGGGTCGCGACAGTGGATCATCTATCTGCTCATGATTGGCAGTAGAGTTTTACAGCGTCGAGTTGCCAGCCCGATGCCCAACCTTCCACAGAAGGCACACACGTACTCACACCTAGGGCCAATTTAGAGTGTCCAATCCACCTACTGCATGTCTTTGGGATGTGGGAGGAAACTGGAGCACCTGGAGGAAACCCACGCAACCACAGGGAGGGCATGCAGACTCCGCACAGAAGGCACCCCAGCCGAGGATCGAACCGGAGAACCTCTTGCTGTGAGGCAACAATGCTAACCACTGCACCACCGTGGCCGCCCTAAGCAGGACTGTTTTTATTGATCGGCATTATTTCATTGGGATTGTAAATTATAAACTGGATAAAATTTAGAATAAGAAAGGGTCTTAGTAACTGAGTTGTTACAAGCCCAGGAGCGTTTTCTTAAGGTGTTGTTTTGAAAGATATTTTAAATCTTACAGAAGTTGAGATATCTCTAATAACTATTGGGAATGAGTTCCACAGTTTAGGAAAATATACAGAATACAGATAGTCACTATTATGTTTTTTTTAGATTTCTGAGTGAGTTCTAGGGGTTTGTTTAGTGAGCGCAGATCTCTGAGGAGGGGAGTGTATCAGTTTAATAATTGTCAGGTGGAAGGACATCTGTTTGGGTACTGAGGATGTTGTGCGCACTGTGAATGTGAGTAAAGGCTAGAAGATTAGACAGCACCAGCCAGTTAAAAGAGTAAAGCACCACACAGTGATGTGTTTGGTTAATGTGGTTACTAGCAAACTTTGCAATTTTATTATAAAGTGCTCCAGTTTAGCTAGCTGAGAGGACTGTAAGTTAATGAAAAATTGACGAGCCAATAGGTCTGAGTTATAGTCTTATGTGTTAATTCTGGTAAAAAAGGTTTCACTTTATAAGACCCTCTAGTTTGTGATTAGGTTTTCTAAACTGCATGGTGGATATAATGATCAAATCTTAAGTGATGATCTTTTACTATTCCAAGTAAGTTTGTATTCTGTGCTACCTCATTTCTAGTATTATTGGCTAATAATATGTTTCGGTCAAAAAATGTGATTGTTGGGTTACAATTGAAAATTCCATTAGTTTAGGTTTTTTTGAATGTATGACTATTTTAGATTGCTTTATCCAGTTTACAGCTTTTGCAAGGGAATACTTTAGGTTATCTTGGTGCTGTTTGACTGAACAGGCAGAACATACTAGTGTTAAGTCATCTGCATATTGGACGAAATTTGCTGGATGAGAGAAGGTATGCATTTTATTTAAAAATATGTTAAAGAATAAAGGTCCTAGTGTTGAACCTTGTGACATACATAATGTTATGTGTTGAAAAACTGACAGCTTATCAGCCCAGTGTACACACTGTGTTCAGTATTCATTGCATTGTTTGTGACATTCACTTCACTGCGTCTACGTAACAGTATGGGATGTGAAATCGTAACAACGGGGCTCACTTCTTTAGTTATGCTTGACATGTGGTTGTTGTTTTTTGTATTTCGGCTTTTCTCGGTTAGGGGTCGCCACAGAGGAAATTCGGTCCACTAATGATTGGCAGTTAGTTTTTATGGTGTTGAATTGCCAGCCCGATGCCCAACCTTCAATGAAGGCACGCCCATTCAACGCATGTCTTTCGAACGCCCACTCGACCATGGGGAGGACATGCAGACTCCACACAGAAGGCACTCCCAACCCAAACTGAGAATCGAACGGGAGAACTCTTGCTGTGAGGCAACAATGCTACCGCTGCACCACGGCGGAAGTACAGGGGCACAGGAAAATAATTTTCTTGGGTGGCAAAAGCCAGGGTACCTTTTTGGCTAGGCTTGTATAGGCTCTAGGGCCAATAGCCTAGTACCTACCTATGAACCTATGAAATGCTTTGATTAATAAGGTTCAGGAGCAAACAGGAATTAAAAAAGGGAATTATCTAATGACCAACCATAAATATTTCCTTTACAGAGTGAATGCATAATTATGTGTGTCTGATATGGGAAAGGCTGAGAGTATATATCATCTTCCTGATATTTCTCACCTTTCACAAAGGTTTAGTAGCTGCTTACTTCCTCACTCACTTGAAATCAATATATCTAACTCTTCTCCTGGTTATGGGGACAATGTTTGGCATACAAAGCTGAAAATTGTAGTTGAGAGGCCAAAGATCTTATCAACCCCATAAGAGTTTATCACGTCTGTCTCATCCTACAGAGAGGAATGTGAAATGTCAAAGGAGTTTCTAAAGTAAAAAAGTAAGAGTACACATTCTCAGCTCCTAACCAGACAGTGTTGTAGTAATTAGACAATTAGACAATAATTATCTTCCATAACAAAGACATTTGTCAGTCTGTTTAGGCAACTGATAATCCATCATTTGGTAAGTAAATGGTTCAAGATGCAAGATTTGAGATGTGTGCACACTGTTTTTACCTTGGTCTTAAGGGAATATTTCTCAATGTACTTTCTTCCTATAATTAGAAAAGTATTATTACTTCCCAAGAAAGATTACTACAGTGAAGCAAAGCAAATAAAATGGTTCACTATTGTTGTTCAACCCATATATAGAAGTTTTATTTCATAATATTGAATTCTATTACTTGTTAACCTGAAATGTATTCAGCAAGAAAAACTAATTTAAATATAATGTACTAAAATCTTACTCATAGAAAATCTATTATGAATATTGTTAAAAGATTAGGATGCCAAGACAAAATAATATAGAAATAAAAGTAATAAAATATGTGCACAAAACATTTCCTTTAAAATTTAATGGTTAAAACCAGAAAGGTTTGATTTTTTGGCATTCTCACCAAAGTATGTTGCAGTTTTAATATATTTCCCCAGTACTGAGTAGTATAGTTGGAATCCCATTTATTCAATACACTTGTTATAAGATATGCTGTATGGAAATGTTTGTATCATATTTTGCATAGTTAAGTTAATTAAGTATTTAGATTCATTTGTGATTGCCATAAAAATATTTTCTATACACTTCCTGAATCAGTTTTTTTTTATTTCCATACTGCTATCTTAAATGTTATTATAAATGAATAAACATTCAACAAACTTCTTCTTTAAAGTGTAAAATACCTAAAATGTCAAGTGGGAAATATGAGTTTCCTGAATCCATTTTATCTGTTTCCATTCAACTATCTTATATCATGTTATTACAAATGAATAAGCTTTACTGGAAACCATTTTCCTTTAAAAGCCTAAAGTAACTGAAAGCTTGAAGGTAAGTTTCATAGTTCCCTTGTGTTTGCTGAATAGTTTGTAAAGATATGCTACATGCTAAAGTAGGATGTAAAAAAATCTGATGGTTAAGAGTATGTGTGCTAAAGCAACCTTTATTATTAAACTTACAGGAAGATATAGAAGTTATAGTTGTAGATGCCGAATACTAGCAGCACAAACTTTAATATAAGCTCTTTCATCCACTTTGTCTTTGCTGTGGACTTCATCAGATAAAAAAAAAATCTCCCCTTCTAAAAATCATTTAAATAATAAAAAATGTAATGCCATCTAGTGGCAAAATCACAGAATAACGTATTTCAAACAGCACAAATAACTAAAAAACATTGAAACAAAATATTAAAGCAGTTAAGGAACACTCTCAGCATTAGAGTACCAGATGCAGAACTGGTATGACATGAGTGTGCCAGTACAATGGGGGAGGGGGTTGAGGAAAGGTATATTTGTGGATTGTATTTGATTCATTGTGCACAAACGCATTTGGTACTACTGGGCATGCATGCATGCATGCAGGAAGTAGGGCCTTAAAAAGAAAAACAATAATTAATAATTAATTAAAAACTTCCTAACTCCCACTACCAAATTAACTATTGCTCGTACCCATCTCCTCTCTTCCCTCCTCTATGCTTCCCCGATCCTCTCTTTTCTCAATAAACGTGAACTTAACATGCTCTCTCTTGCCTATAACCACATTGCCAGATTTATTACAGGTTCCCCTTATCGAACCCATCATTGCCTTAATCTGCGAAGACTTGGCTGGTTGGAACTGCCAAATCTCCTCAAACTTAGCCAACTCGCCGAAGCTTATAAAATTATCAACCATCCTGATAGAACTCCCTCACTGTGCAAAATTCTAACTCCATATACTAACCTCAATAGTCTCCGATCATCAAACAGCATCCAGATCCTAACCATTAAAGCAAAAAACTCAGGTGGGGATGCCCTTTATGCAAATTCCATTGGCAAGCAGTGGAACTCCCTGCCAAACAACCTTAGACTTACTTCTTCGCTCTATCATTTCAAAGCTAACCTTAAAGAATATCTCTCCACACAATGGACATGCCCATGTCGAGAACCTGACTAACTACATATCTCTTTACTTCTAGGTCCACTTCCTAGCCCATTTCCCTAATTGCAGATCTCTAAAATTTCTCTTTCCTTTTAGTAATAAGGAAAATCTCTGATTTCAGTCTATTTTTCAGTATCTTTAACGAAATCAATGTTCTGTGTATAATTTCCTGTCTGTCCTTTAGTCTTATATAACATCTATGTAAATTTTCATTCCTGCATATGTAAGCTGTATTCTCTTGTTGTAACAATACTTTGAATCTTGCAATTTAAATATGTACTTCTATTGTGTATTGGAGCTTTTCTCCTCGGGCCTCTACTGAAAACGGATATGTATCCAGTTAGACCAGCCCGGTTAACAAATGTAAAATAAATAAATAAAATAAATAAATAAAATAATCCAACTCACAAATGATGGTGCCAGTCATATGCTGCTTCTCTCTCACACTCACGAATCAATGGGTTGCATGGTTATCAGCCAGGGAGAATGAATGGGACAGTATAGTGGCTGGGTGGGTAAGCTCAATGACTACAGAAGGACCAAAGCAAAAATCAAATAAAAGAAAATGTAATACTAACCCCTAAACACTGTGCAGAGAAAACATTTTTGCACATTATGGTACTATAAATATATCAGCAGTAAGCATTTCCTACCACTCCCAAGTACACTCTGTGATTTTTGTAAAGTAGTCTATCCTCCCCATTTAGCCAGCTCATTACACAAACTTTCAAGCGTAATAATATGTTTCTAAATGTATGTATGTATGCATTTATTTATTTATTTTTATTTACATGGGTACTACACTAATCATAACAAACCTTTTGCAGGCACAGCCCTTGTGAATACATCACAAAGAAATGGCATATACAAAGGACATTTTAGAGTATTATTTACAAACATCATAGAATTGCAATAGCTAAATACAGTACATAATCACAGAGAGTTACTTATGAACAGTCTTATAATAAAGTTTATGAAAATATTCCACACACTGTATTACAGCATGTTGTTATGGTATACAGAATGAAAAATAAGTATTTACCTACTAGACCACGACACTTAAAAAGTAAAGATAAATGTGCATTTTATTATAAAATACTTTTATTTCTCATACCAGTCAGTTATTTCTGAATAAAACTGGGTAATGAAGGGAAACACTAGCAATGTATTAACAATAGTTTCACTTTCTGTTGTGGATTTAGTTGTAAAAAGAGAAGTAGGGTAAGAGAGGCAGGTGTGGTTAAGAGTCATATTCACAGTAAGCTAACATGAAAATCTAAGGGGGGAGGTCTACAGAAAATCCATTTTCTGACTGGTAATTCTAATAAAGGAGAATGATATATTGTCTTGGACTTTCAAAAATAAGTATTTTTTTCCCTGGATCTCCCCTGTAAAGACCAGTGGACTAACCAAATTACCAAAATGTAATAAATAAATATACTGCAGAAGTATTCAACACAGGACCTCGATAAATGTTTAAACATACAGGACATTCAGTTTTAGTTAAATACAACAAAGGTTCATGTTTTAGTACCTAAATATTTTTGTGTATTGTTATCCTTCTGATATGATAAATCTGCAGATTATACAAAAGCTTTTTAAATCTTAAATGAGTTTTTTGAGCAATATTCCTCTTAAAAGGAGTATATTAAAAAGTATTATACCAGATGTTTATTTTACCATAAATGCTTCTGACTATCACTTATTTCGTTAATGTTATAAATATCTTTTTTGCTTTCCCTACATTTTGCAAGCCTCACCATACTGTTTGAATGAGTTTTAAACTAATCTATTTAAACAAATCTTTTGTTTCTTCAGTTCTGAAGATCATTTCAACATCCAGTCTTGATACAATCAGGAAACTAAACCTTGCTAGAATCTGGGATCAAAAAGCCAGATGGCTGCAGTTTGACTACATAAACAGACTTCTCTTCTTTTACACTTAGAAGGTTTGTATTTGGTAACATGCTGCACCTATTTCTTACTGAGACATTCATGCATTGTCGCCAATATTCTGTGACAACATTGCTGGCCTTTATCCATGGTTCTCTTCTGATATTATGTTGCATTTGTACCGCCTACCCTGCACTTCAACCTATTTTAATTTCTGGGTGTGTGTCCGTTCTTATCTACTATAAGTAGTAACCAATAGCAAATGATGCAATTCTATTCACTTGCTGCAGCATTCTTCACTTGAGGGATATCCCTGCAAGATGGTGCCCCGACATCAGCCAGTATACAAAAGACTTTCACCATTGTAGGGTACATGGTACATCTGGCATAGACTGCGCCATACATAGACCATAACATGGATATAAGCACATAACATCCTCAGAACTTTTCTGCCACCAGTCAGAAAGCCAGCTACTGAACGTCAGCCATGCAGTTTCCAGCGTTTACGTTGTCGTTTTCTCAGATAAGTGCCCTGTCGGGGAATTTTTTTTTCTTTCTTCCTTTTTGTTATGTCATCCAGTAAGGGCAAGTGCCAGTGTGGAAGATAAATTCCACATAAAGACAGCCATACTCATTGTCTCTTCTGCCTAGGCACTGACCACGACCATAGGTCATGTAGTATTTGTCAATCTTTTGTTCCAGAGACCCTTAGAAACAGGCTTAATTCCTTAGCTTTGTATTTAGAAAACTAACATCTGAAACTTGTAAATAAACATATGGAGGGTGCCCCAGCGTCCAATACCAAGCCACTGAAGCATAAGGATAAAAAAGCTAGGCCTACACCTTCGTCTGCACCTCTGCATTCGATGTTCCTCCCAAGGCATGCATTGAACCAGAGTTATATGGGATCTCTGGCTCGGAGTCACAGGCCAAATCCATTTCTGAGGTTGCCTTGCTTTCAGCCATGTGCACGGCGCTACAGGATGAGCAAGTTGGATGTCAAGGAGGAACCAAGGCTTGAATGCATTAAGGACCCCAGGGGGGTTAGCTCACAGCCCTGCATCTGAAGTCCTGGAGTCTGAGCCGTCCGATACTAGGCCAATGTCTGGCCCTCCAGCCCTTCAAAAAATAGTGTCTCCAGCTAAGAAAAAGCAAAAGACAAAACATTTATCCACTACTAAAGAGGACCCTTCTAAATGGCTGGCCTTTTCCCAAAATCTTTTCCAGGTCTTCATGGCCCTTAAACAGACTTCAGCAGTACTTCCTCCTTCCTCATGCTCTCAATCCTCCCAGAAAAGAGTTAGAGATCCTGAAGCTTCAGAGGATTCCTTTTCAGAAGAAAATGAATCCTCAGATTACTCAACTCAGATTCCCTCTCCTTTAGAGTATGTATCTCCTGAAGAGGAGTCTTTACATGCTGATTCCCCCATGGAAGAAATTTCCTTTGGGGAAACCATCTGGAAAATTGGGGAGCATTTCAAGTGGGATACCACCCAAATTTCAGACGTGCAAAAAAAATGCATTACCAATTGCTACAAATGGATTTGCCTAGTTCTTCTACAGTTCCACATGTTCACCCAGCATTTCTGGATGCATTTCACAATGCCTCTCAAAATCAGGACTCTCAGACCCCAGCCCCTTAGAAGCCTGGTCATTTTTATAAAGTCTCTGAGGACTGCAATTTTCTTTTCAAATGCTCTGCAGCAGATCCAGCAGTTATCTTGATTGCTACTGACAAGCCTTCCAAGATGCTCCCTGTTGCCTTCGGACAAGGAAATTAGAACCTTGGAAAGGCTAAGTAAAAAAACCTACACCTCAGCAACATTAGTTTCAGGGTTATAAACTACCAGTCTTAGATAACAAAATATTCTCTAGAATTATTGTCACAGGCTACTGTTGCCATCTCAGACCTCAGAGTTGGAGGGAAAAACCTTAACCCTATCTCAGTTGGAAGCCTCTTTTCAAGTGGCCAGACATTTCATAAAACGCAGATATGACACTGCTGAGGACCTGTGCTAGGGCAGTTGTAACAGGATCTGTGCTTAGAAGGTTTTCCTGGCTCAGACTTCAACCACTTCATAATGATTTCAAATCCAAACTCATGGATCCCCATCTAAATAACTCTTTTCTATTTGGCCCTGCTGCTGCATCATTTTTCAAGCCCCTACCTTTCTTCAAAACCTGACTTTGTCCATAGCCAGTCCCAGCACCAGAGCAGTAAGTCTTCTAGGGGAGGAAAGAGACCTAAGAGGACCAGGGCTCCTCAGAACCCTCGTCAACAAAAGCAGCCCTTTCCTGACAGAGCAGAGAGTCTGTGACTACCCTGCTTCTGTTCCCCTCCCCCTCTCCTTCCACACCTCAAAAGCTCTCATGGTGTGGGAAGGCATTAACCAAGACAACTGGGACCTTTCTATCCTAAGAAATGGATATTTTATGGTCTGGCAATCCACTCCCATGTTTCATGGTGTCCCTCAACCCCCCCCCCCCCAAGATCAGCTACATCTCTTCCCAGTCCTTCTTTCATACCTTTGTTTATAGGACTCAATTCAAAAAGTCCCTGCCAATTCCAAGGGAAAAGAATTCTATTCAGAATGTTTCTGGTGCCCAGAAAGGATAGCCCTTGGAGGCCAATTTTGGACTTGTCCCACCTCAACACATTCTTAAATGTCCCTTCCTTCAGAATGCTTACTCTCCAGAGCCATTTCCCTCTGCTCCTTCTTCAGGGTTTCACGGCATCTCTTGATATACAAGATGCCTATCTGCACATCCCTATCCACTCACATTACAGGAAATATCTGCATTTTTCTGTGGGTTCCTGGCATTTTCAATTTCTGCTTTGCCCTTTGGCCTCTCTACAGCTCTGAGAGTTTTCATCAAATGTCTGGCTCCAGTCATTGCTCATTGCAGGCTACTAGGGATATAGATATTCCCATACCTGGATGACCTACTCTTACAGGCCCCAAGCCCACAGATCCTGCAAAACAATCTTCACACCTCCATTTCCCTACTGGGAAACCTGGGGTTCACACTAAATTACAAAAAATCTACCCTCTCTCTCCAACTCAAGACCACATTTTCCTTGGGTGCAGAATTCAGACAGACATACTAAGTATGAAAAGCAGAGGGTCTTCACACTTTGTTCTAGTCTCTTCTGCCTTTGTACCACATCACAGCCAGGGAAATCCTCACACAGCCAGGGAATTCCTCAGACTACTAGGGTTCATGGCTTCTATCATTCCCATGGTACCTCTGGCAAGACTGTACATGAGGAAGCTCCAGTTGTTCCTCAGGTCTGTCTGGACCCAACATTCACACCCTCTAGAACTTCCCATTCCCCTGATCCCTTGCTTGAAAAAGGAAATTCTCTGGTGGTCTCAACAGGTAAGCCTAAATCCAGGACTACCTCTCCACCCTCTGGATCAAGTCCAAGAAATTTACACAGATGCCTCAGAATGGGTTGGGGCACAACCATGGGAAAATACACTGTCCAAGGAAGGTGGTCCCTCTCCCAGAAAAGGGAGAACATCAACATAATGGAAATGAGAGCTCTACTCTTGACCCTTCAAACCTTCAGATCCCTTCTTTACCCAAGCCCATTGAAGCTGTGCTCTGGTACATGAACAAGTGGGGGGAGCAGATCCTACCTCCTTTGCAAGTTGACCCTTCTAGTATGGGACTTCCTGGAAAAGCATAACATGACCATTCAGGTGGTGTACATTGACAAAAATCTTGTGGCAGACTCACTGAGCAGATTCTGGACTCAATCCTACAAATGGGAGCTTCACAGGGACGTGTTCCTGGACATAGTCCACCAATGGGGTACTCCGAACATAGACCTATTTGCCTCCCCTCTGAACAGACAACTTCCAACATTTTGTGCCACAGTCCCAAGTTCTCTGGCTTGGAATGTGGACACCTTCTCTTTCTCATGGAAGGGAATGTTTCTCTAAGCATTCCCTCCTCTTCCTCTAATACCAAAAGTCCTGCTCAAAATCAGGCAAGACCGACCAAAAATCTTGCTGGTGACTCCCTTCTGACCAAGACAGACAGAAGTTTCCCCTTCTCCTTTAGTTAGCCCAGGGCCATCACCACAAGGTACCCCCACAGAGTGGACCTCCTCACACAGAACAAAGGATCCCTTGTTTACCCTCACCTATCGGTCCTCAATTGACTTTGTAGGTGATAGAGTTCTAATTCCTTTCAGACACCTTTTTTATATAGACATGCTCAGGGTTTTGCAGGAGGTCAGAAAACCCGATACTAGAAAATCATATGTTTCCAAATGGAAAATATTTTCTTTATGGGGTAAAAATCCATTAACCATGGATATTCTAGTGGTTTTATCCTATTTGTGTGAGTTGCTCAGTGCTGACTTGGCTTATTCATCAGTCAAAGTCAACTTGTCAGCCATATCTGCATGGCTGCCCTTATCTCCTCCTCTTGCCTCCAGGTTCAAGGTGAAACAGTTCCTTAAAAGCATTCTCCACATTAGACCTCCCAGGAAATCCATCCCTCCTTCCTGGGACCTCAGCTTTGTACTAGAGAAATTGACTCTCCCCCTCTTTGAACCAGCAGTGCCCGCCTCACTCAAGCATTGCACATGGAAAACAGTCTTGCTGGTTGCCTTGACTTCAGTGAGAAGAATGTAAGAACTCCAAGCCCTGATGGCTACACCCCCCTTTCTAGTCTTCCATAAGGACAGGGTGTCTCTGAGGACTAACCCATCCTTTATGTCAAAAGTGGTTGACGAACTCTCTCTCATCCAGCTCCCCACCTTCTTCCCCACCCCACAAAACCACAGTAAGAGGATCCTGCATTCCTTGGACATTCACAGACAACTAAGGTTATATCTGGACAAGACTAAACCCTTCAGGAAATCTGACCAGCTCTTCATTAACGTCCATCCCAGAGCACTGTGTCTCCCTGCCTCCAAGCAGACCATATCATCCTGGATCTCCAAAACTATCTCTTTTTGTTACACTAACCATGGAAGGACTCTCTCCTCCACTGTAAAGGCCCACTCTACCAGAGCCACAGCTTCTTCCAAGGCTTCCTTCAAGGGTTTGGATAATAGTACCACTTTTGAAGCAGCCACCTGGTCTACAATACATACCTTCACCAAACATTACAAACTGGAGTCTATTTCCAGATACAGAACTGGTTTTGCCAGAGCCATTATCCATGGCTTCATTAAAATCTCCTCTACTCCTGCCGCCTCCCTTCACTCTTGAGCTTTGGCACTTTCCCTCAAGTGAAGAATCCTGCAGCAAGAGAACAGAAGGACATAGAAAAGTGTGCAAAATCTTACCATAACCATAGATGTTCTTCTGTTCACTGCTGCAATATTCTATCCCTCCCGTCTTCCCCATTGAACTCTTGCCTTTTCTGGATGCACACACCACTTAATCCTTAGCCAGCCTTTCTTCCTGTGGCATTCAGTTCTGAGGATGCTACTTGCATACCTCTGTTTTATGGCCTACGCACGATTCAGCCTATGCCAGACGTACCATGTACAGTGGTGAAAGTCTTTTGTATACTGGCCGACATTGTGGCGCCATCTGGCGGGGATATCCCTCAAGTGAAGAATACTGCAGCAGTGAAGAGAAGGACATCTATGGTTATGGTAAGATTTAACAGAACTTTATCTTTAAACAATAGTATTTTTATTGAATTAATACAAAAAGTGTGGCTGTACCAAAGAGAGTGAGACGGCAAATATGCAACCACATTCACCAGAAGAAATCTTCATCTTATTTGACAAGGCAAGCAAACAAAAGAAAAACATGGATACTGTACTGGGTAAAAGAAGACATCACTCCTGTAACTATGCGAGTAAAATAAAGAGCTAGAATACTGGATAAGTATAGAGTACTGTGTAAGTACAGAGTACTGGGTAAGTATAAAATACAGATATAAAGACTAGTGAATGCGTAAAGCATTAAGTAAAAGTTACATTCATTGGCAGCTCTGTGTATTAGTCTTTATTATGTACTGAAAATGTCATGTCACTGCAGATATATAACAAAATGGAGATAAAGTCAGAGCATGTGTGAAGAAAACATTTATAGTTATAGACGACAGATGAGCTGTGCATATTAAATAAGCATTGCCAGTTTTAAGAAGGTCTGGCAGATCTACTGAGAGAAAAGTCTGTGTGCACAACATATGCTATAAAGGTGTACAAAAGACACTGCTCTCTACAGAAGACTTGATACCTGACCAAGCATTATACAGTGGTGAGTATAGAAGATGTGGCGTGGGACACTAAGATTTATAGCATGGTGCAGATGAGTGCCTCTTAAAAAGTAAACATGTCTTTGAAATGAAATAATGACACATAAAGCAAATGTGCAGAGTTAAACAATAAGGTTGGAGTAAGTGACTTAAGAAATGATAAACTGTGACAGTGTGTAAATGGAAATATGGAAAAAAAAAATTACTGGCAATCCCAGGGTGCAGGATGGCAAGTGTGAATCACAAAGTTTGTATAAAATTGTGACTGCAAAAACTGATGAGAAGTCATACAAATATGAAGTCAGGCAGAAGTGGAACCTTACCACCTGATGAGTTCAGAGTGGTTTAGTACAGATCAAGTTGAAAGACAGATTATTTGGCTCTCTCTAAAGGTGGCAGGAATAGAATTTATGTTGGAGGAGAATGCATGAGATACTCTGTCTATGATTTCTGTGCAGGTGCATGGGACATTGTACTCCTAGCTCCACAAGTCAGAAATGTTATTAAAGACCTACATACATAAATAGGAAAATAACTTCCTGTGATATTAAATGCACAGTTTTGTGTATGTGGCACAAGAGGGGTGACATTCTTGATTACAGGGTGGATATAAAGTGGAACTCTATAAAGAAGCTGCAATTGGAAACCAAGAACAGCAACAAACTACTCATAGATGAGGAGTTCTAACAAGGGATATTAAATACCTTGAAGGGAAAGATGGAGACAGGATTAAAAACATGCCCCAAAAACAAAACTAGTTAGACATAAAGTACAAACAGAATTATAAAAGCTAGACTGTGCTGAGGTATTGTCTAAAAAATGCAGCACACAGGATGCACGCATGCTACCTAACATAAGAGGTAAATTAGGGGGACACGTGTGTAAATTTCAAAGTCACTATTACCTCCATCTAAAGAGAGTACAATATCACTTGCCAAGAACTGATGATATTTTATACCCCCTAATGAAGCAATCACAAAAGTTGAAATGACAGATGCATTTACAAACGGAGATAGAAAAGTTGTCAAAGGCATTTCTAATGATGAATACATACAAAAAGTTGTTATAATGTAGCCAACTGATTTTAGTGTGGCATTTTTGTCTGTCATTTGGTAACAGGTAATGGACCGCATAATTCAAGGTACTCCTAATGCAGAGTGACATGTAGATGACAGCCTGGTGAAAGAAATAATAATCATCCAGGCAACATATAAGAGTCCTAGACAGGCTATAAAATATAGGTTTACTGAGTAAAGAAGCAAGTGTGAAGTAAACTGTGAACATATGACTGGCACGAATAAAACTACACAGGTTGTAAGATATGATGGAGGTTGTGCTAAAGACACCCCAGGCATTATGATGCTTTGCAACTGATTTCCCACTTTGTGCTTTGAACTATCACACATTTCTACTGAGCATCTTGACAGCATATTAGCCATTAAATGGATCATTACAGAATTAGTCTGTATGAAAATGGAGGGAGTACTGCAAATATTCCTTCAGAAAAATGAAAGAAATAATCATATCAGACGGTGGCCAATGCCAGCCCACCCATCCCAGAATGAGAGAGGTTGGCTAATTCTTGCCATATGACTGCACTCTTAGAGAAAGGCCGACGATGTATGTTTCATATACCTGTGAGAACTGCCAGGGGAGGATGGGAGTAAGTAGCCACAGTCAGCAAACCCAGGCTCTGGTTCACCACAACAGTACAATCTAGTGCAGAAGCAAGTGGAGTTGAAGCCTACTGAGCCTACACTGTCACTGCGCATTTCACTTTGACAGCTGAGATGAACTTGGCATGGAGAGGTATGTCTCCTAAGACAGAAACTGAAGAGCTAAAAGCAGTTACCAAGGGAAGAGGAGGTACTTCCATGGAGAGAGGGTAGGCCAGCCCCCCTGGTTCCAGCAAGCTGGCTTACTCCCTACCACCCAACCCTTGCCAAGGAATGGAGATTTCTGGGCAGGAATAAATGGGTCAGAGGGCTTTTGTCTAGGCTTGAAATGCCTGGCTCTCATACACTGTGAATGAACAGGCCTACTGGGTACAAGCAGTGGAGCCATCAGGCAAGGTCTTGAGGCTGGAGAGGTGGTGTATTTCATAGGCTCAGGGGCTCGGGAGTATGAGCCCACCCAAGGAGTACTACTACTCCTACTGAGCATTGCTGGCCTCAGTATACCACATACTGCACCCTGCTTACTTGCCAACATGGAGATGGATGTAGACCTAGCACCCTAGCACTCAAAAAAAAAGAAATGCAAATGTCACCAAGAATGATACTACACTACGCTTTACTGCCTGACTTATAGCATCTGAGCTCTGTTATCCTGGAGTCCCCATCAACAGATGACAGTGGTCCAGTGGACATGTTAGCCCACAAAGCAAGAAGTAAAGAGTTTTCTTGTAACACTGCAGATGTTTACAATGCCACTGGGACCCAAAGACAAGACTAAAAAAGTAAAAAGACATAGAGAAAGGTTGCCTCTCTGGCATTTCAAGGTTTTTACAGTAAACTCACATGCAGCCCACTCCCCATGAAAACTTTGTAAAGTAAGGTACATCCTGCTGTGCATAGGTTCATAGATTAGTATCCTGCTGTTATGCTATGTGAAGGAATCCTGTCTTTGAACTATACTGTATACTGACTCTATGCATTTGTAGTGTTTACTAATGCTATTTTCACAAAGTACAGTAAATGATACCTTGGGATCAATGACGACATACATATTTTTGAGCCCTTTCTCTCCACTATTATTTTTATTTAAATAACATTTGCAAATACTGATTTACTGTTTGCTGCTTGTGCACAGCCACTGTCACCCTAATTGTAATGAGAAAAAATGTGTTGTTCTTACTTCCACTGCAACTACTGCTTCATACAACATAATGCTATTGTGCATCCATTTATGTAGACAAAAGTCCAGATTCATAGTGGTCTATACTCAATAAAAGAACCACTTATCTTGTTCTACAGGATGGATACTGCTGACAAAAATAAAACATGGAGGTATATGAGTAAGGGATCATGGCACCCATAGTGTCTACAGACCATAATGATGGAGCCTGTATACAGTGGCCATGCAGTACACATGGCACACCTTGGCCTGTCCAAGTCCTGTGACACTATTACCAATGCTGACAAAATATAGAAACTAAATGCTTTAAACTTTGACCCTTATGGGGTAAAAGTGGATAGCAAATTGGCTGAAAGAGAAAACCTGCACAGTGCAAATTGCAGGTACTCCATCAGAAAGTATGAAAGTGATTAGTGGTGTCCCTCGAGCTCTGTGCTGGGACCTCTCCTTTTTGGCTTTTGCTTCTCACATCTCAAAAAGAGAGCCAAGACCTCTGGCTAACAAATTCTATAGATAACTATAAACTATGGGTTGTCATTAAGTCACCCTCTGACATTCAAACCCTCTAGAATTAACTCTCACTCGTAAACAACTGATGTACTAAAAATGGGCTTAAAATCTGTAGCATCTAACCTTTTAGTGAACAACCTCTCCTCTCATCATAATGTGCAGGCAATATACCATTAGAAAATTCAAATTTGGTAAAAGGACCTAGGAACCTGGGCTCAAAATTCCCTGTCTTCTGACCATCAAGTGACAAAGTTTGTCAGGAAACCCTTTTATTTATCACAGCTAATTGCGAAAGAAATATGGAGGTAATCACTCCATTATACGCAGGACTGATCAGACCAATTATTGAGTACAATGCCCCCCTCAGGATGTATCATACTTAACCTAGCAAACAATTAGTAAGAGTGCCAAAGGTTCCTAACTGAAAAGATCAGAGATCTAAAGTCTCTGAGCTATCATGAGAGGCTAGAGTCCCTTTGTCATTATTTAGTATCTTACAGACTTTTGAGAAGAGATATATCTGTCTCACTTACCATGTCATTACAGAATCAGCTGTCCTGCATCTTCTGTACCTCTGCAAGTCCCAATGGATCCAACAGTGCTTGAACTAGGGACCAAAATCTTCATCAATAGATAAATAAAACACAGTGGAGGGAAAGGTTTGTATCTCAGTACCTTCCAAACCTCTGGAATAAACCTCTCCTGCACATGAAGCAGTGAAACTTATTATCATCCTCTAAACATAACCTAGATCCATCCATCCATTCTCAACTTCTTTTTCCCATTTTTGCACGTGGGGTTGGGGTGTCACTTCAACAGTGGCAATCATCTTGAAATATTACTACAGGACTGACTGGTATGACTATCCTAGAGAAAGTAGATGCAGTCAGAGAGAGAGTACTGGCAGGATGAGAATAGTCGTAAGACCCATTAGCTTTCAAATATTTATGAATCTGTTATGTCAACCACAATGTACAAGAAAAGAAAAAGTCTTGACTTCGGGGAAAAAAGTATAGTTTTGATTTTCTTTTCTAATAAAAAACTTACATTGTTTTCCATAACTACACCATACTACAGTTCACACCTAAAACAATGTCACAATATGGTGAATCTGTAAGGATTCGTGCAACAGCAGACAAAACTGAATTCCAATAAAAAAGAAAAAAAAAAGATTAAGAGTCTTATCTTTCACCAACCTAAAAGTGTTAAAAAAGACAGCATACTTTAGCTTTAATTAACTAAATGGGCCGATATTGCCAGTGCAATTTTTTCTTTATAAATATTTCATCTGGAAATTTGTTAAGTAGTAACAGGCTTGATGTGTCCTTCTCGGTTCAGTGAACACTTCAGTGCATAGCCAGCCCACTAGAGTGCCCTGCCCTAATAAGAGGTACTCAAAGGGTTTCCTTAGCTGAATTAGTGAAAAACGATCCAGTAACAGGAGCAGATATATCCCATACCACCAAGACAGGTTACAGTGGCTAACTAGAAAGACAAGCAGGGACTGCATTCAACCCATTACCTTACAGATGGACCTCCAGTTTTTTTTTAAATGCACATGTTTTACTAGCTTACTTCAGATTAGCAATAGCATAAACTTAGTCACAGACTCACAGTGATATGCTGAGACAGCAGCAAACTGTCTGAACTCAAAGTTATGAATACCTTTTCAACAAGGGCGCATGCTTAAAAAACAATTTAGGTTGCTGACATTGTGACACATCAAAGTAGGTTATATATTTAAAAAATGGGGCAACTCTGCATTAACGGTGCAGGGCAAATCCCCTTCATTAGTGGATCTGAGACACAAATACTTTCACACAGTTTGTCTTTGTTAAAATATTACATCCTATAGTTGGTGTAGGTAAACTACGCCAGCATATGCAGAAAATGTGAGATTAAATACACACTCTTAAAGCTGCAAGTGCTGACATTGTGCTACATCACAGCTAAACACTGCAAAGCTGTTCTTTTTTTCTTTTTAAGCCTTATTAAATTTGGCTGACGGTGTGTGTGTGTGTGTGTGTGTGTGTGTGTGTGTGTGTGCATTTGTTTTAATATTTTGAAAATGGATATTTATGTTATTTTTCCACTGTACTCTGTGTGTGAGCATGAGTCTATAAAATACCCAGAAGTTTGAAAACGCTGTACAATGTATTGTGTCTTACTGGTGCATTTATGTTTTGATGTCACCATCAGCTTCATCTTGCTTCATTTTGATGGTCATAACATTCTACAGATGTCAGCAGCAGAATCCTTGTGCTTTACTCCCCAGATATTAAGATGGGATACAATAACATCCTAGTAAAAATATTAACACCACGTTTCATGTTTATGTCCCTCCTGAAACATAACAATAGATTTGTGCAGTTCATAAAAATCAAAGGAAAAAAAAAAATATTTGCAAGTGCTTGACTCATTACAGTCACAGGTCGATGATATTTGAACTCAAAATGTGATACGTCTGTCAATAGATACATACCAAATAATAAAAAAGGAATCTTGGGCCAAAACTGCATTACAGCTACATTTATTTCACATAGCTTAGCAAGCATCATGATTGGCTCAAGCCATGGGCTCTTCATTTCAACTCAATATAGCTGTTCTTACTTTAGTACGGTATTGTCACCCAGCATACAACACTCATTGCAAAGTCAGATAAATATAAATACTCCTTCTGACTACGAACTTGGTTTTTTTGTTTCTTTTCAAATTTTACAAAAAGTCTAATTTGATGGATATTTGCATAAATTTTCCATAACTGAATTAGCAATAAAACACAGTGCTCTGAAAAATAATTCTTCAGCGGCACGTTTTAAAATTGTCATTTGTTAATCGTGTAAGGCCAGTTGGTATGTGTCTCTTTTCGGGGCTGGCAAAATAAGCACTACATAGTTAAGTGACTTGCTCAAATATACATTTGGAGAGAAGTAACACATCACGTGAATAAGGACTGATAGAATCACATCCAGGACTATAAGATAAAGTTGGTTAGTAGCTCACAGCCTTAACTCCCTGCTGTACTGCTTATGATGTAACCTGAATGTAACTCTAACCCTAATGAGTGCTTCCATCTTGTTACATATAGTGAGAATGCAATGTTTTTCTTGTCAAACTGTTAACTCCCAGGAATGCAAAGCTTTGTATTCAAACTGCCATTTAATTTGAATTTATATTCAATGTCTTGTTATTTGATATATTTGTTTCAGTATTTCGGCATCTTGGTCGTGGCTGAAAAGGGTCCTTGGACAAGTCCATTTGGTAGGTACAATAAAATAAAATAAATAAATAATCAAACAGTTAAAAATCTGTCTTCCCATTGCCAATCCCTGTCAGAGACTCACACATCTTGACATAAATATGAAACAGTTTTTCTTCAAACGATATAGAGAGCTACTTATGTCTGTGTTCTGCTTGTGGCAGCCATTTAGTAAGACAGAATAAACTAGCTGTGCAATACTGCTGATGGGTAAATCAGATGTAAAGTTTACTGACAGAAGCTCACAGAAATTTCTCTGACTAATTAACCACTGAACGATGCCCCTTGAACAAGCTTGCAACATAACTGAACATAAAGTCAAGCTTGTTACTTGTATTTGTTAAGTGAGTAGATGGGCTGATCTAAGGAACCTTTTCAGCCACAACCTAAACACATTGGCATCTATGTGCAGAGAAAACATGTATAAAAACAGATGGAGTGACATAAATTAATGTATCTTTACACTTTGTAGAGTACGACAGTTTGTGTTGTAATGCTGCAGTGCTCAACTACAACTGCACACTGCACAACTATCCAGTATATAGTGATGACCACATTACAACAGCATGTAGTATACATCACTGCTAACATTAATATTTCTAATAATGATTACACTTTTCATACAACTATCTAACATCTTACATAATACATAATTTTTAACTAATGAAACCATTTCTCTGAAAATAAGTAACCCACCAGGAGAAAGATAATTAAGATCTGTGTAGCAGTTTTGCTGAATACATATATGTAGGTGTACTTAAAATTATCTAAACATCATAAGGCTGACAGTCAAAAAACTAAAAGTGAAAAATATCTAAACTGAAAGACTGAAACACAAAATACTGTCAAAACTGAAGTCATACCAGGGAGGGGTTTAAGCCCTTTCTCTACTGCTGTGTGACATTGGAGGAGTTGGTATATATAATAAACCAAGTGTGAGGAAGGTGCAGGGGGGGGGGGTCACCTGAAAGAACATGGAAGCTAGTGCAATTGAGGATATAAACAATCAAGAAAATGTTCCCTGGAGGTAAAAGCAACATGTCTGCGATCTGCAGTGGTAAACAAGAGACACTAAACTTATATGCACTGGACAGAACCAGATCATCCCTGGACAGAAGACAGTGGGCACAGAAAACCTGACTAAAGTGCTATTCCATAAAGTCATTCCATGCTCATTACAAAGCAACAGCAGCAAGTCCATTGATGAAACACCTGTTGCAGCTGCTGGAAGAAGCTGAACATGTTTTTTTACAAAAGTAATGGGAACCAGAAATGTTGAAGATTATAACATTGCCATAAATACAGTGCTGTATGCTAAGGAGTATCCATTGCCATATGAAGGAGGCATTTAAAATACCTAAAAGGAGGAATGCAATTCACAAAGACTAACCTAGCACAATTTTACCTGCAAAGAAAAATGTCAGACTCAAGAAGATTTTGATTATTAATATGCACAGATATGTGTTTTGGTATAGCCATTTTGTTTATAGAATGTTTCCTGCACTGCCCAGCTGTCAAAAGATGATGGATCAATTACTGTAAGGAATGCCACATGTTCAGTGTTACCTTGATAACATTCTTGAAGCAGGTGAAGATAATGAAGACAGTGAAGGCTGCCAGCCTAGCTAGATAGGATTTTGTAGACAATTCTGTCATTTGTAAATATTAATGTAAGCCACATGCTTGTTCTCTTAAATGTAAGAAAATTATGGTAAATGTCGAACTTCAAAAATGTAACCACATTGCACTCTGCTGGAGGAGAGCTGATAAGTCAAGCATTGTATAATTGTTTGATCTCAAAACTCGGAGCCGATATGTCTGAATGAAGGAATTCTTCCTATTGTTTTGAGACCAGAATTAATGGATAAGAATTTACATGTATAATGTCTTTTATTGCTCTGGCTTCCTGACCAGCTGCAAGATCAAAAGGGCTGTTACACCATGAGTTTCTGTTAGTCTGGGAAACAGAATAATCATGTAATCTGAAATGAGTCAGTGGTACTGTGTTATCAATTTAAGGACAAGGAGAGGAGAGAATTTGTTTTCAAAACTGGTATCACCAGCACTGCCTTGCTCTATATGTAAGTTTATTTTAGAACTTTGTTTGCTCTTAGCTTAGATAGGAAATAGAAAGTCTAGTCTAGTTGTTTTCTGTATTGCTGTCAGAACTTTTCTACTGTATTATTTTAAGCATTTCTTTGTGATCTCTGAACTCTTGACTAGCACTGTGTATTAAAAAGTATTGTCTTGTGTTCTTATTATTTATTATGAAATATTTTTAAACCTTTCAACTGTGGCTGTTTTATGTATAGATAATTTAAGCTCTAGAGTACACTGCATGTATATAGTGATACTGTCCAAACCACTCCAAATAAGCATTGCTGTTTGTCATGCTTACCATATGGATAATAATATTGCACAGTAATAATTGGACACCCTAAGGGCCTTATTAGTAGCTGATATTAGTGGTTGGTGAAAAGTGGTACTAATGTATAGTCTGGACAGAAGGGGCATAGCTGGAGAACCTGTGCCAGCCTTCCCCAGGAGTGTCTGTGTGTATATTACTCATATCTCAAATTGTGTGTGTCAGCTACTTGGGTAGGGACACGAAGCACTGGTTGGACAGAGAGGGTGCTGGAGGTTTTAGCTTGACCACTAGGCTGAGATCTGGACCCTATAGCTGTGTCAGTGGGGAGTCTTACTGGGGATCTGGAGAGAAAGGGAGAAACCAGCCCCAGACTGACTGTGATCTCTGTGTGCCCTTAAGGGAAATTGTACTTTACTGTATGTGTATTTGTTATCCTTCCCAATGTGGATGCCCCTCACTGGTGTTAGTGGTGAGGATTGAGGCTCCTTGATTGCTGGGCCAGTGCACAGGCATCACAAAGACCATATAAATAATCAAGTTAAAGCTCAAAACAGACTACATGAGCATGAAAGAGATTTGTGTCATTCAAGCAGGAAATTTCCTATTTCCCACAGATGGTTATTAAGCACAGCCTACAACGTATAACACAAAGGCAATGTGCTTGAAGCAGCCTGGACTCAGATTTCTGCCAAACCTCCTTATGGTTCTGCTGTATCGCCTGAGTGCATAGTTGCAGAAGGGGTATAGTTGGAAATAGGTAGATAACTGTGAATGGACCTTCATATCTAAGTAGATGATTATGTTAAATGACATGTTTATTACTTTTTGCCCTTCCGTGTCTACTACTGTAACATGATACTTTACATTGTGGAACGGATACTATACAGTTGCACAAGTACCTGGATGATATACAGAAACCCACTACATTTATTTCAAGATAATTGAAAACAGCTAAGGGTAACTATCCCCAAACTGATAGGGAAAACCTTAGCCTGCTGTGGGGAGTAAATAAGTTTCACTATTTCTCCAACATTTGCATGGGAGAGGATTCACAATGGTGACAACTTTTCAGCATTTAGTAACCATTTTCAATCCAAGAATGGATATTCCCGTGGTGACAGCAATACACCTGTAGTGTTGGCTAGATTTCCTAACAGTACATTTATATGACTCCAAATGTAAGAGGAGAAAGTAGCACGATAATGCTGAAATGATGTCACATTTACCATTTACCAGATGAGAGGGTAGAACAGCCAGTCAGCAATGATTGACTGAAAGTGAACTATACCATTATACCTCAAACAATGAAGAATTAGCAGTGATAAATATCCTTATCCAGAGGGGAAAAAAGGATGATGCCATTATACAACAGTCACTGTACAGTATGGCTGATACACCTATAACCTGCAGTGGTCGTGGGTTTGATTCCCACAACTACCATTTACTTACTGTATGATCCTGAGCAAGTCATATACATCTTAACCATTTGGTGCAAGAAATATGGACAAAGGCATAAAAATACAGACAGATTTTAAATATTACTCTTACACACTTAGAAAGTTGCTAAAATAGCAGGATTTGTGCCAGCTTGCATTTTCTAAAGTATATGAATACTGAAACTCAAATATATGTCATTATGTAGTAGCTTTAATCCTTAGTGATTTGCCAGAAAACCAGAAATTTTATGAGGCACAAGCCAAAAAAATGAGGCAAAAATCTGGACAGTCTTCAAAAATCTCGACAGTTGAGAGGTCTGGCAAGTCACTTAACTATCCTATGCCATTGGGCCATAGCTTAAACTGGATCCATGTGGATCAGTGCTCTACCCTGACTAATAAATATTTTCTTCTTTCTTTCTTCTTATCCAAAGGGGAAAAAAGATCTGCTGTTGTCCAAGGTTCATGACTTCATCATAGCATCATAGATGTGTACTAGGCTAACAACCACAAAGGGCCTTTTTAAGCCTAACCATGTATCCCATGTATCTGGTAAGTTCTGATACCCTTGATAAGTATAACCAGAAGCATGGGAGATGAAACATTTACAAGTAAGGGCCTGGGAGATAAACCATTTACAGGTTGCCTCTGTCCATTAGAGACATAGGTGCCAAACCAGGGATGAATTTCCTTTTCCCCATCCAATTGTCCAAGATACACTTGAATTGGATTAGGGAGGAACTCTGCTTCACATTGACTGGGAGTCTGTACCAGAGAAGGGGGTGGTCTCTGGGATACAACACCTGTCTCTTCAGCAGGTCCTATTTAAATCAGGAAACACTCCATATTCCTAATCTTGCACGTGTTTAACAACCATAAAAGTGAATGAAGCTCATTTGATTGCTTCTGCCCATGCAAGACTATGCACAGTGGGTATCAGGGAAATTGCCCTTGGAGTTGGTATATATAATTAGCAGGAGATAGAGGGTGCTTGCCCCCCTGCAAAAACCATAAGTGTTTTGTTTTTTTTCATTCTTTCTGGCATGAGATCAATCATTATTCAAGATTTCTGAACCAAACAAGAAACACAAACTCGAAAAAACTGTTGAAAAGTGAACTGAAACGCAATAAGAGATGGCTTTAAAATAAAAACGGTATTTATTAGATCCAAATAAAAGTAAGCGCTTTCCGCAAAATCAATATTCTGCCTTCTTCAGACAAACAGCAAAATGATGAATTGCCCAGAATTTTATGTAAAAACATTTGTTAAAAACCAATCAGAAGCAAGTGCATTGTCTAATTACTCATTTCCAAGACAACCTTAAAAAGGAAATAGCGGATGCCAAATAAAACCAGGTAGCTCATTTTAAATGCTGCATCAAAATTTTACACAAGAGTACCATGCGACATACTTCGGAATAATGCATAAATGTATAAACAAAGTATACTGGAAATTAGTTCTATGTATAAATAGTATAGTAAACACTAATAAGGAGCATGGAAAAATTATTACTCTAAACATTTCCATTATGGGAAGTTATTTGAAAGTATAGTAAATCAGTGTACCAGGACAAACCCCCAGAATACATACGCATAATCAAGCGTGTTGTTTCATTATAAATTACATACAAAGTTACACCAGTGACCCAAGTTCCTGAAATTGCATAAGTATTATCGTGTTGCAGAAATAAAACAGCATTAATGCTAAAATTCCTAAAGGGGTATGAAAAATGATGACCGTTGATCTAAGTATAACACCAATAAACAATTTATATGAGAGTGTTATACATATACGACAAAATATTAAAAAGTCATCATTACACACATTTTTTTCAACACTAAATAATGTGGGGGCATGAATATGAAAAATAGAATAATGTGTTCATGCTTGAATTTCTAAGAATTTATTTGTTTGATGTGTGCAAAACGTAAAAATTCATATAATTATGACCGTTTTTTAAATATAAATATTAAGAACAGTATATTAAAGTGGTAGCATGATGATATAGCTAGATTACCTATTATAGGAAAGCCACTTAAGGACACATTTAATTGAAAGGGTGTCATTGATGCCTGGCAAAAGATGGGCTCTGGTACGGATCTGCCATAGAAGTTCATCAATTTCTAGACGAATTTGCCAAGGGCCACCCCTTATATCTGGATTTCTTTGCTGCAAGACAATGAAACTAAAAGTGTGTCCACTATGTTCTGCAATATGCCTAGCCAAGGCATTATTTTCATCCTGCTTAGCAATTGCGTACATGTGTTCATATATTCTAGTTTTGATCTTGCGCTCAGTTTTTCCGATAAAAAATGCTTTGCAGTAGTTACACAGAGCTGCATAGGTGACAGATTTTGTTTCACAGTTATAATGATTGTCGACCTTGTATTCCTTATCATTGATAGTAAAGTGTGTTCCAAACTTTATATATTTACATTGGGCACATGCACCGCACTTAAACATGCCTTGTGGGCGGTTTGAATTAAGTTTTTTCTTGGACCTCTCCAAGATTGTTTTTAAATTGTCTCCCCTCCTGTAAGTTATACTAGGTTTATTGCCTAAGAGGTTGCAGAGGTTCCTATCATTTTTTATTATGTCCCAATTTTTGTTAATGATCTCTTTGATTTGATGGTAATCCAAAGAAAAAGTGTGCAAAAAACTAGTACAATATTTGTTATTGTCACACTTGTTTCTCCTGAAATTTCCATCAGTAAATGAAGTGTCTTCAAAAGCAATACCTGCTTGATTGATATCATTGCTAGGAAGGAGAGGAAGAAAGTAACCTTCATCTCGTTTGCGAGACACTTCAGAAATGATGCTAGTGATTAAGTTGGTTGGATAACCCCTAGATTTAAACATGTTCAATAATTTGTTGCATTCGACATTAAAGTCATGATCCTCTGTCACCATCCGTGCCGCCCTGACAATCTGACCTTTTATGACAGATCTTTTTTGGTGGTACGGGTGGTTACTTGAAAAATGCAACAAAGAATTGGAATACATAGGTTTCCTGTAGATGACACTTTTAAATCTATGATTGGTTGTATCTTTAATAAGAAGTATATCTAAATAATTAATCTCAGTGTCAGCTACATTGAACGTAAACTGGAGAAAATCTGTCATCTTAGTGATCCGATCTATAAATGAAGGTATAACATCTTTGTCACCTTCCCAAATACAAAATATGTCATCCTGGTACCTGGTGTACCAGGTGACATATTTTTTAAATACCTCATCTTCAAAAAGAAATGTGGCCTCCCAGTGTGCCATAACTGCATTCGCAAAAGTACCACCACAAGGGGAGCCCATGGCTACCCCTGATGTTTGGAGGTAAAAATTGTTTTCAAACATGAAAAAATTGTTAGCTAAAACTAGCTCCAATAAGGTTTCAACTAGATAGATAGTGTCATCTCTGACATTTTTAGCTGTCATAAACTCCCTAACCCAAGTGAGCCTTGTCTTTTGAGGTATGACAGTATATAGGTCCTTGACATCTATAGTCAAGAACAGTGCGTCAGTGGTGTATCTTTGTTTACTAATATTCTCTAGGAATGACCAAGAGTCTTTACATATGTGTACCTCACTTTCAATGAGGGGTTTTATAATACTATCTACAAGTTTAGCACATGCATGGGTAATAGAACCCCTTCCATCAACTATGGGTCTGAAGGGGGGTGCGCATAAGCGTTTGTGAAGCTTAGGTGTTCCAAAAAAAGCTGGAATTCTTGGAGCCACCATGTTTAGATATCTATGGACATCCGTGTCTATGAACCCTTCAAGAAATAAATCATTCAGGATGTTATTGATTTGGAACACCTAAGCTTCACAAAAGCTTATGAGCACCCCCCTTCAGACCCATAGTTGATGGAAGGGGTTCTATTACCCATGCATGTGCTAAACTTGTAGATAATATTATAAAACCCCTCATTGAAAGTGAGGTACACATATGTAAAGACTCTTGGTCATTCCTAGAGAATATTAGTAAACAAAGATACACCACTGATGCACTGTTCTTGACTATAGATGTCAAGGACCTATATACTGTCATACCTCAAAAGACAGGACTCACTTGGGTTAGGGAGTTTATGACAGCTAAAAATGTCAGAGATGACACTATCTATCTAGTTGAAACCTTATTGGAGCTAGTTTCAGCTAACAATTTTTTCATGTTTGAAAACAATTTTTACCTCCAAACATCAGGGGTAGCCATGGGCTCCCCTTGTGGTGGTACTTTTGCGAATGCAGTTATAGCATACTGGGAGGCCACATTTCTTTTTGAAGATGAGGTATTTAAAAAATATGTCACCTGGTACACCAGGTACCAGGATGACATTTTGTATTTGGGAAGGTGACAAAGATGTTATACCTTCATTTATAGATCGGATCACTAAGATGACAGATTTTCTCCAGTTTACGTTCAATGTAGCTGACACTGAGATTAATTATTTAGATATACTTCTTATTAAAGATACAACCAATCATAGATTTAAAAGTGTCATCTACAGGAAACCTACGTATCCCAATTCTTTGTTGCATTTTTCAAGTAACCACCCGTACCACCAAAAAAGATCTGTCATAAAAAGTCAGATTGTCAGGGCGGCACGGATGGTGACAGATGATCATGACTTTAATGTCGAATGCAACAAATTATTGAACATGTTTAAATCTAGGGGTTATCCAACCAACTTAATCACTAGTATCATTTCTGAAGTGTCTCGCAAACGAGATGAAGGTTACTTTCTTCCTCTCCTTCCTAGCAATGATATCAATCAAGCAGGTATTGCTTTTGAAGACACTTCATTTACTGATGGAAATTTCAGGAGAAATAAGTGTGACAATAACAAATATTGTACTAGTTTTTTGCACAATTTTTCTTTGGATTACCATCAAATCAAAGAGATCATTAATAAAAATTGGGACATAATAAAAAATGATAGGAACCTCTGCAACCTCTTAGGCAATAAACCTAGTATAACTTACAGGAGGGGAGACAATTTAAAAACAATCTTGGAGAGGTCCAAGAAAAAACTTAATTCAAACCGCCCACAAGGCATGTTTAAGTGTGGTGCATGTGCCCAATGTAAATATATAAAGGTTGGAATACACTTTACTATCAATGATAAGGAATACAAGGTCGACAATCATTATAACTGTGAAACAAAATCTGTCACCTATGC
Organism: Protopterus annectens; assembly: GCF_019279795.1. Taxonomy (NCBI): domain Eukaryota; kingdom Metazoa; phylum Chordata; order Ceratodontiformes; family Protopteridae; genus Protopterus; species Protopterus annectens. Next base: position 193,273,061 of record NC_056734.1, read on the forward strand.
AGCTCTGTGTAACTACTGCAAAGCATTTTATATCGGAAAACTGAGCGCAAGATCAAAACTAGAATATATGAACACATGTACGCAATTGCTAAGCAGGATGAAAATAATGCCTTGGCTAGGCATATTGCAGAACATAGTGGACACACTTTTAGTTTCATTGTCTTGCAGCAAAGAAATCCAGATATAAGGGGTGGCCCTTGGCAAATTCATCTAGAAATTGATGAACTTCTATGGCAGATCCATACCAGAGCCCATCTTATGCCAGGCATCAATGAAACCCTTTCAATTAAATGTGTCCTTAAGTGGCTTTCCTATAATAGGTAATCTAGCTATATCATCATGCTACCACTTTAATATACTGTTCTTAATATTTATATTTAAAAAACGGTCATAATTATATGAATTTTTATGTTTTGCACACATCAAACAAATAAATTCTTAGAAATTCAAGCATGAACACATTATTCTATTTTTCATATTCATGCCCCCACATTATTTAGTGTTGAAAAAAATGTGTGTAATATTGACTTTTTAATATTTTGTCGTATATGTATAACACTCTCATATAAATTGTTTATTGGTGTTATACTTAGATCAACGGTCATCATTTTTCATACCCCTTTAGGAATTTTAGCATTAATGCTGTTTTATTTCTGCAACACGATAATACTTAAGCAATTTCAGGAACTTGGGTCACTGGTGTAACTTTGTATGTAATTTATAATGAAACAACACGCTTGATTATGCGTATGTATTCTGGGGGTTTGTCCTGGTACACTGATTTACTATACTTTCAAATAACTTCCCATAATGGAAATGTTTAGAGTAATAATTTTTCCATGCTCCTTATTAGTGTTTACTATACTATTTATACATAGAACTAATTTCCAGTATACTTTGTTTATACATTTATACATTATTCCGAAGTATGTCGCATGGTACTCTTGTGTAAAATTTTGATGCAGCATTTAAAATGAGCTACCTGGTTTTATTTGGCATCCGCTATTTCCTTTTTAAGGTTGTCTTGGAAATGAGTAATTAGACAATGCACTTGCTTCTGATTGGTTTTTAACAAATGTTTTTACATAAAATTCTGGGCAATTCATCATTTTGCTGTTTGTCTGAAGAAGGCAGAATATTGATTTTGCCGAAAGCGCTTACTTTTATTTGGATCTAATAAATACCGTTTTTATTTTAAAGCCATCTCTTATTGCGTTTCAGTTTGCTTTTCAACAGTTTATTCAAGATTTCTGCACTTTAATGTTTAAAAGTACATACCTACAGCACAGCCAAGGTTTAAGTCTTTAGAATAGGTAATTCTGATGCTGTTTGTTTTGTGGATATGCAGGAGGTCTAAAAGGTGGGGTCTGACAAAGCCTTGTTTGCCAGGCATAGATCTCCCCTCATAGACTGTAGGAGACAGAATACACGGGTATGGCTTTGAGGTGGTCTGCATAGGACATGTTACTTACACCTTGTATTCTTTTAGTAAGAAATCTCTGTGGATGCTCCAGTTGTTGTAAGTGCCTGGCTAGGTACATATCAAAGGGGGCATTGTATTCAAAGACTGGTCTGATGAATGCTGAATACAGTGGAACAATGATCTCCTTTGACCTGGATGTAATACCTTTGTTTATAAGTTGCACAACATAGAAGCCATAGCCCAGCTCAAATGCAGTAGATGGCATACCTGCAGAATACCTAAAAATTGCTGCAAAAGCTATTGCTTACCTTATTAGCATTCTCATAAACAGAGCCTTCCAGGAATCCTAAATCCACAACCTCTGGAAAAAAGAAAACATACTACCTCTCCCCAAAGGGGGTACCTCAACAGAGATTTTCAGCTTACGCCCTACAGCTATTCTATCTCCCATCTCAAAACTCCTAGAAAAATGTGTTCATACCCAACTCCTACAATTCCTTCTCAAAAATCAAATCCTTTCTAAAACTCAGCATGGTTTCAGATCTGGCCATAGTACTTCAACAGCACTAATATCCTTTAGGGACCTAATTAATAAAGCCAGCAACTCGGGGAAGATTATCTCCACTTTATTCCTGCATTTATCTAAAGCCTTTGATACTATCATTCACACACTCCTCCTTTCTAAACTTTCTAACACTGGACTATCTTGTCCATCTCTAACGTGGTTCAAAAGCTACCTATCTGATAAAGAACATGCTGTAAAATGGCAACACTCTATATCCTCATATATTCATAACCCCAGCAGTGTCCCCCAGGGTTCTATTTTAGGACCCCTACTGTTTAATATTTTCATCAACAAACTCCACCTATCATTCCAACAAAGGTCTCTTGTTCAGTACGCAGATGACGCTACTATAATCTGCTCTTGCGGAAACTCAACTAAGCTACAGCAAATTACTCAATCTGCATTTACCGCCATAAAGACTTGACTCCACAATAACCACCTGCTTTAAACCCAAATAAAACCAAGCTCCTAATATTCACCCCAAAGAAAAACACTCCCATTAACAAATCTCAATTCCACATATTCTCTCTAAACAACACTAAAATAGAATTAGTCACCCAACCCAAACTGTTAGGTGTTACAACTGACGAAAACCTAAAATGTGACCTACAAAAATAACATCAGCAAGACTCACAAAAGACAGGGACTACTCTACAGGCATAAACATTTCCTCTCCCTCCCCACAAAACAAATACTTGCTTCTGCATATCTACTTCCTTCTCTAGTCTATGGTGCCCCATTACTAACTAACCTCCAATCCTCCCTCAGAACTAAACTAGAAATATGCTATAACAAAATAGCTGAATCTGCAACAAAGAATCATCACTCCATCCACCACTGCATACCTCTAAAGACATTAAATTGGCTCAAATTTCCCCACTATCTTACTTATCTCCAATTAACTTACACACACAAATTACTTACTTAACCCACAGGACTGCCCTGCCCTAAAGTCCTTATTCACCCACTATAATCCCAATAGGTCCCTAAGATCAGAAAACCAACACCTCTTCCAAATTCAGAAATCTAGACTACCCTGCTGGTCAACTACTATATTCCTGGATAATAGCTAAAACTGGAACAGTCTTTCTCCAGCCATTTGCACAATGCAATGTTCAGCCTCCTTCAAAACCACCCTACGCACTCACCTTCACTCCAAATGGATCTGTAACTGCACTAAGCCTCCTCCAGCCGTTACCTAGATCTTAGTATCTTCCTACCATTCTTTTTTCTCCTCGTAATCACAAATTTCTATTAATACTAACGTCCTTCTCTCCTGACTACCATCTCTACTACTCCAACCCCTCTAACCTCTGCTGTTTATCACTCACAACTTCTTATTTGTTCCTCCTCATACTCTTCCATTCATCTTCTCTAATATACTTTCTCTGCTACAACATCACTGCTAAAGCCTCTTAATATCTTCCTCATCTCTAAATCTCAGTCATCTGAAGACTAAGCATTTTATATTCACCCTTCCAGCTACGTCAACTATAGTTGTACTACATTGTAATTAGTTTATTGTGTCTCAAGTGTGTGTACTTAGGCTTTTTATATTCACCCACACTGCTATGTCAATTATAGTAGTACTACATTGTAATCTGTTTATTATGTGTGTATCAAGTGCATGTACATAACCTTTTATCTTAACCCATAGCACAAGTATGTATCAAGTGTTTGTATATATTCTAAATGTCCTACTGTTTTAAAAAGTTTTTTCCTCCATTTGTGCTGTGTATACTCAAAATGTGCACCTTGTATTACACTGTATATTTTATTTGTGTTTCAGGTGGAGCTTTTCTCCCCGGACCTCCACTGAAAATGAGCTCTGCTTGTCCCAGTGGACATTCCCAGTAAATAAATCCCAATAAATAAATAAATGACTTCCTCACTACTGTAGACACATGATGGCCAAAGCCAGATTACTATCTATGTGTGTTCCCAAGTCCCAGACTACTGGATTGACTCTTACTGGTGTGTTGTCAATAAGATAGTTACCAGGGGCAGATGACTTCTCAAAAGATACTATTATGCATTTCTTGGCATTTACCCGCCCTTGATGAAAACAAAGTGGGGTGGGTTGGGTCCAGTCTTTGGAGCTTTCCTATATCATTGATCATTTCCATGATAATTCTTTCCATGGCTTTGCATAGATCAATCATAAATTGTTGTCCTAAATTAGATAACCTTTTGTAACCCATGTTTAAAGTTAGAAAAGGCCAATCACCTATATGTCTAGGGACTCTATTGTCTGAGTCCAGACAAGTACCTCACGGATAGACACTATCCACAAAGGGCACTTCACTTATGAACTGTAAAAATAAAGTCCTTTGCTCTTAGAGTTGCATTTTAGCTAGGTATGGGTATGCAAACTAAAGATTTGATAACTTAGGATAGAAAATAAATTCTCTAAGATCTCCCATCACAAGCAACTGCTCACTATTTTGAGTGGCTGTCAGTGTCATGGAATCACAAAACCTATTTATATGAAGTGGGCCATATATGGACTCTATTTTTCTAATTGCTACTGAACTCCAAATGGCCAGATTTCATCTGTATGTAATCTACCCTGTGCAAGAAGAATGCTGCAGTGCTATAGACACCATTTGTTAGAAACAGAGGGCTTGAACATCCAAACACAACTGGGTTAGCCACAGTGTCTGTACAGACATTTAATAATGTCATTATGTGCAAAAGGCATCACCATTTTCTTTTTGATCTATAAAAACAATGTGCATGTAACCACTGACATCAGGCCAAAAATATCTTTACTAAATCAGCACTTGTAATCCTGCCTAAACTTTACAGAGCATGCCAAGAAAGAAGCCCAAATCAAGACATTTCAGAACATACATGACAAACTACCCAGAAATGTTAGTACTGGACATGATGTGCTGACACTTAGTGCAAGAACTGACAAGTGTAAGCCTGAACAATGTGAGTCTAGATTAGGGCCACTAATGCAGGCAGATGATGTGGAAGGCAGCACACAGAGAAGGTGTGCAGACCAGGTTTGAACTGCCTGGCTTCATTAGGACCTGGTATCTACAGGAAAACAATTAAGCTTTAAATGTCATGCAGATGACCATGCCCAAATCTCAAGGAGGGTGGGTGATCAGTGCTATACTGCAAGAAAGATGGATGATAAAGTCCATATCCTGACCATGACAGATTACCAAGCATGTACCCTAAGAAGGATCGATGATCAGAAGGAAACCCAAAGGAGGCCAGATGTTGAACGGTTTGCCTCAAAAGGACAGATAAACATGATCATGTCATAATTATGATAGATGGGCAACGCCATTCCTCTAGAAAGATGGACCAAGGAAAATAACAATTTTGAACTAGCAGATAACAATCAGTAGATATGTATATTATATTTATTGTGTCATCATTGTTGTTGATGTTATTTTAATCACTCCTCTCCCTACAGAAAGGCATCTGACTATGATTTACCAGGTAAGCAGTGCATACACAAACAATAAACAAATCAGCTATAGTGACCATGTGTTGCTGGGTTACTGGGTGAATGAGTCATATTTGCTCAATATAGAATTTCTTACCCCTACTTATCAGCATCTATCTGCTGCTATTACAGTGAGCTTTCACTGATTGCACTATTTTATTGATAGTCCTGCTGCTGTTAAACATAGTCTGGACTGGCTATTTTACTGTGATAACATCATCAAACTGTACCCTCCTGTAAATGCTGGGCAGCATTGTGAACGTACTATTGCTGTTCTACTCTACCTATGTGCATTTTTGTGACCTGATTTTGAACTCATAGACTGTCATGCTCTCTAATCTGACCTATACATATTTTATAATATAACTAAGGTTTAGAATGGTGTTTGTACAAGTCTTCGTACCTATATGAATAAAATTAAATAATACTGTGCAAGTGATTTATTTTCAGTTATTTCAGTGTTGTGAAATTGCATCATTTTTTGCTGAATCACGAATGAAAAGCATTACAGCACCTGCTGCATAAGTCACAGTTCTAAAAGCTACCATTCTGTTACTGGCTAATCACATAGTGGCACCTCCCGTTTTTCTCATTGACTAATCATAGATCAGTGCCTGTTTTGTCATCACTGGCTATTCATACAACAGCACCTCCCATGCATTCTAAATGGTTTCATTTCAAAGAAAGCATCTAAAGGTATATCATGTTAATTTCTGACAGAGATAAAAGTCAGTAGATGGAACATACAAATGTGTCATGCACAACATTAAGGTATAGCATCCTGCCTTTTACCACTACTGACAGCTAAATGGATCACATCAGTGAAGAGTACAGATCTCAGCAGGTCTCAGATGAGGCATTATGGGTTAGATTACATGACAGCTGCACTCCCAAACTCTTGGTGAAGAGGATGTACAGATGGTTCCTACAATATTGCTATTATGTTAGCTTGGCAATAGGGAGAGGCAGGTTTGCACCCACATTATGATATAACTGCTGCCACTCAGCTCCATTTTGTGTGCAATACCAGATTTATTACTGTGCCTGATGCCACATCTCTGTATCAGCAACATTTTAAGTGTATACAGATATTCTAATTTTCCTGATTCATTCATTTTTGCAAGGTTGTGTTTCATGTAAATAGGCAATTTGGAATAGGCTTATGCACATTGCAAAGTATTCATGTGTTAATGATGAGGCTGCTTCTTTAGGGAATTGGGTACAACTGTAAAGCATTTGCTTTCCAGGGATATAGTGGGTGGGAAAAGGTTTATGCTTTTCTGTGTGTTAGGAGGTGAACTGCGCAGGGAAGAGGGTGATACCTATAGATATATATATGTATATATATATATATATATATATATATATATATATATATATATATATATATATATATATACATATGTGTGTGTGTGTGTGTTAACATGGGGTTATGGAAGTACTATGAACATACAGTGCATTATCTGTGCTGATGTGTGAGTGGCAGAAATGAAAAAGGGTGTGGGTTGTATGTGGAATATGTGTGCTTGAAGAATGCTGCAGTGATGGAATGGGGCACTATGTGATAAGAACAGGGTTAAACTTAGTGTGAATGAATAGTTATGGAAACACAGTATTTTATGTAGGGGACAGTTAAAACTGTTTGCATTTTGGAGGACTGATTTTCTTCTTGACAAGGTGTCTCCATTTGCTGGCTTGATTTACCCCTGCACATAATTTTGTGAATCCCTCTCATCACATGATATTTGAAATTTTCTAGTATACAGGAAAACTATGCTACAAGACCAACATACTAGTGGCACCAATAATTTAAAGAAAGAGGAAATAAATTACCTTGTGTCATAGAACTTTGCAATACAGTTAAAGTCTACAGATTTTACACTGTCTCCTTGATGATTTATGTACATTAGATTTTTACAACATTACAAACCAAGTAGTATACCACATTCCTAGTGGAAGCAGTAAGAGTTATGCAGTATTTGGTATATTCAAATATTATGGTAATTAGATGTCCAGATTCCTTTTTGTGGGAGGGGGTCGTATTTTAAGGGCCTTTGCTCCTATTTTCAATGTCTGTAGGTTGAGGTAGGGACTTGAACAGTGGCAGAGTGCATTTATATGCTCTTTATGCCATTTAGCACTCTTCTTTGGACAAAGCTGCTATGAAGATGTGTATGTTGCTTGTACATGTGCATTTACAAGCCTCATTGCAAATGTTGTCTTGTGCATTTTGCAAGAAGAATGGAGGATACTTCTGCTATGGCAACAGGGCAAAATTATAATTTATTCAGAGTGAAACATCCATGTCCTCCGTTCTGAAGAAGAAAAAAAGTTATACTCACTCTACCTTAGCATCACCCAGAACCATTACTTGTTCTACATGAATGCTTTTACTTTCATACAGCATTTACCTGAGCAGACAAAATTTAATTCAGGCACTGCAAATATGAGGCTTCAGGGGTATTAACGTACATTCAGAAATGGGGAAAAACAAAGCAATTTTCATCTTTCTAGCAGTATTAATTAAAGAGCTGTTAACATGCAGCAGGGAATACAAGTGTTAAAAATAAAGCAAAACAAGTCAGAAAAAATGATAGTGTTCCTTTAACCAACAATGGGCACTCAAGTTTTAGTTTGCTGTTACTACAAACAGAAAGATCTGTAATGTATGGCAGTGAACTGTCATAACTATGCAAAACCTTCAGTTTGAATCTCATTATCGCCCTCTGACATTCATTATTCCTGCCATGCAGTAAACTGTCTTACATCTTAGCTACCAAATAACATCATTTAGAAAAAAGAAGCACCTGTCTAGATACATGTTTACTATAACACCAAAATCCAAACTAACTCCAAATGCACAGACATGCCAGGGTTTTCACATGTAAAAAGAGGTTACCTAAAATTGTTTAACTAAAATACGCCCAGCATGCCTGAGCAAAATAACAGTATATTTAATTTAAATAAGACCAAGGAATGTCATTCACTATGCCGTTGGAGCTGACATCGTAGAAATGTAACTGTAAGAAGGATCATTTCATTGTGGAGATAACCGTGAATGGATGTCAGCAGTTATTTCATTGCAAATGCTGACAACCTCTTTGCAATTTAATATGTTCTTGTAAAAGCAATGTAACTAAAAACCTGTCCGGTTCCTATTGTTTGTACAGTTACCCTCTGCTTCACTAGTTTTCCATGTTGTCGAGTTGACTTTGAGTGCGAGCAAGGAAGAGATGGATGTGTGTTTACTGTCAACTCAAAATGAAATTGCTGGACAGCATTATGGAAAATTTAACTTGTTTGGGATTCAGTTTGGATGTCTGCTAGAGTTAAAAGAATATGTTTAGTGTTGTGGAGTCAGTCGATCTGCCTAAAGCTATGTATGACTATGCTTCACAACTATTCAAAATTTTGCAGAATGTTAAGATTTTTGCTTCATATTTTTGGCCTGTTTTTCCTGCAAATTATTGAGGATTACGTTACCTAAATAATGTCAGATATTTGAGTTTTAGACTTCCTGTCCATCAGAAAGTGTATGCTAATAGAAAATCTGTTATTCTAGTAGTTTTCTGTGTTTATAAGAGCAGTGTTTAAAATTTGTCCCTAATTTTGGCCCTTTGCCCACTCCCCATTTTTGGCTTTGTCCAGAATTCTTGTGCTAAGAGGTTGAGCGGTATGTGTAGGTAGTTAAGACAGCCTTACCTATAGGAATGTTGTTGTGCATTTTTATGTGTATTTAATGCATTAAAGTAGATTAAAAATACAGAAAGAAAGAAACAACATGCAACAATGCAAGACGTACATTCACTTTTGAAGGGGGTCCTGTTATTTAGATGAAGTTTCAGTTCTACATACAAAATAAAATTAATCATATTATACTAAATGTGATTTTCAAGCACAAAAACATGAATGAAAAAGCATTTGATGACTGACTTAAAAATAGCACATAATATATTTGTGTTCAGGACAACGCCCCTTACTAGGCCACCCCCTGATATGTGGGACAGTATCACCTCCACTCCTCAAGACAAAGACGACAATAATTCATGGAGAAAGGAGAGAGCACCTCTATCAAGCAACTCATCATTTGACAAAACATTTTGCTCAACTGACCCACTCAAACAACTGACTCCCATGTCAAACATGGAGTCAAAATGAACGTATTCAGCTTCTGTCATGTATTAAAAACAGTGGCACTTAGAAAATTTATGGCATGTTGACATATGCATGTAGACCATTGTGGTCAATTGCTTTGGAGTTCTTTTCTTTGGTTTACTTTTTACATGCAGTTGGACAGTCTAATAGTCAGATACTATTCTACACATTTCAGAGGAATTTTATTTTAATATAGAGAAATACAATCAGGACTCCAATCATAACCAACTTATGTGTTCGAGAAATTGATGTCAAGGAATTTGCCAAAGAGGAGTGAAGCAAATTTGAAGAGGTGCATCATGACATCCATTTTGAGCACACATAACTAGTTAGTTATGATCAGAGAACCCCAATCATAATTCTTCATAGTATACTGAGCTTTAGCTGCCCCAACGTATTATCAATTAAAGAATGAAAAAATGTAGGAGAGTGAAATGCTTTACAACTTTGAAACCTGTGAAACACCTGGATCACCATGGCCCCTGACCCCTGGCCATGCATCTGTCAGCCCTGCAGTGGAGGACCTTGATAACACAACACCAGTGAAAATACCAAAATAAATAATATAAACTAAGGAAGGTTATCTGAGCAAACTACTACTAGGTAATATTGTGGTACAGAAAATGAATAGGTAACATACTTTGTGCCACTGGCCTCTGAACCTGAAGACCAGACATTCTTGAAAAATAAAGTTGGCTTAATTGTAAATTCTGTTAACCCACACACTGCATTACTATAGTAGACTGTCATCTATGTTAAGACACACCCACCTAGGGCATCACCAATAGATATGCACAGTGCTTGCTGATCTCTGCACTGATGTCTAGCACTCCGCCATGGACTGCAGAGCTGTCTTAACCACTATGTAGAGATGCCATGACATCCTCCATCTTGGTAAGTGGCAGTGGTTCAGTTGGTAGACTGCCTCCCACAACCATCAGTTCCTGTGCCATGTGGGTTGCCTGACTTTTGGCTGCACAGAGCATGTCAGTGACCCATTATCTGACTTGATCATAAGTCCTGTTTTATCACCCAACATTATTTTTCTCTACAATGACATCCCACCCAGCACAGTTGCAGAAAAGCCAGTCATATTTTTCATGACTGATCACCTGCCAGCTGTGGAGATGAATGTCCTACAGCGTTATGTCTTTCATTGTATGGGAGAACTTGCATTCTCTTTGTTTCCCATACTGTGACATAATTACCTGAAAGTGAAAGGAAATACATCTTGACATGTTTCCTTTACAAACTCTAGGAGTAGGGATGTCAAGAACTACATGGCACTGAAATATCTAAGAGGGGCTATACAGACTTAAATGTGGTATGCATGGGAAGATGCATTGTGTGAAAAGTCACGGTGTGTTATACACATGCTGCACATGTCACCAAGAATGCTGCAGGATAATACAGGTTCCACACATGCCATTATGTGGCATTGGTGCTTCTATCTGTAGGTTCCTAGGTCCCAAACTCACATATACATCACCAAAGTGTCAGCAGAATGCCCCTTTTAGTGGGTAAGTGCACAAGTCTTACCAGCCCCAACCCCTCACAACACTGAAATACACAAATGTGAACTAGCATAGTCCTGATATAGTGCCCTGTACCAGTAGTGCACAGCTGAGAAGCAGAACTGATAATGATGCACAGCCAGTGAGAGAACATACCCTCAATTGATACTTTAAGAAACCCAAACAGATGTTTGTATGGAGGAACAGTTTGGAGATGTAAAGAAGATACATACAAAACACATTGAGTGTAGTATCTCAGTTCTCCAATAAATTCAGTAATACCACAGATGATTGAACAACATGCTAGGAACATGTGGTTTGAGGGTGAGTGGCATGAGCTAAGACATATCAGCAAACATTATGGGTCCACACATCTGCTGCATAAAGTAACACAGAGTATACTCTAATTTTTGTAGTGATATCTTTTCTCCCACCTACCCCCACTAACAAACACACAGTCCTCACTACAGAAAACTCACAGTTACTTGCACAAAACTCTTAGCCTAATGGTATGGAGCATGTGTTAGGTGTTCCATTTACTAATATGTATGCACCATCAAATACCCCCACAACATACAACACAACCCCTCTGGCAACTGTCATGTCATTTCACATTAACCAGTATGTACATGACCTACAGGCATGCATGAAGGTTATTGACACATAGAACAATCAAATAAATTGGATGTTAGCCTGAAACCTCATAGTAATCCTCCCACTCTACCCAGTAACCTTCCATGGCAGCAGACCCTCAGTCAAGTTTCCATTCTCCAGCACAGTGGCAGCATTGCTTTACCTTGAAATAGCAGTATAAGCAAACAGTCCAGTAGCGCGGTACCAAGCACATCATAAGTAACCATAAAAATACACAAGCAACAGCTGATAACAATACATCTCCCACACACTTACCTTTCAGGGAGAACCACTGAAGTTAGAAATGCTTCTAAGCAATATTGTATAGTGTGTGATTGGGTGCTGTTTGGCAATCTTCTTCAGTGCAATGAGATCCGTGGCAGATGTGGGAGCCTATATCCTACAGTTTTGAAGCTACCAGTGTGGCACTCTTGCTAATGAGGCACAACCTAATGAAATGCTTGAATCACACATTTTCTTCATTGCAGCAATTAACCAGTGCCATGCTAAGTGGCTTTCTCACCCATGTGCACTCACATGACCTCCTGAGAAGGACAGTGAGCAAAAGTGAGTGGATCAATGATCCCTGTGTAGACTTTGGCACTTGGAGAAATATGATTTAGTTCTGTAAGAGGCAAAACTGCTATCAGAATTTGTATATATTTTCCATGCCAGTCTTCAAACCCTAAAACCACCATGCCAAGCAATCTAGTTCCATGCTAAGCAACGGTGGCACCACAAATGATCCTGCTAACTAGCTACCAAACGTTATTTGTCATGTACAAACAGCATCCATGTGCGTGACCATGAGAGGGCTACTGTATTTCTCTGGAATGTGACCTGGTGAATGTCCATGGCTTCGAGGGGCACTGAGGTTTGCAGGGCTCTCAGGTGGTGCAGCAAGGAAAGTAAAATCTTCCTTCACCTGCTGCATTAGGACCATTGGGAGAACCTGAATGGGGACTCCTATGAGGAATCCAGTATAAAGTATATGCCAAGCACAGTCTTGGCAGGACAGTGTCTGATGCCACTAGTATACTTTGCTTTGGTGAGCAGTGCCGGTACCACTCTAGTTGCCTGTGGAGGAACCTTCCTGATCTTTTTAGCTGGTGGGAAAAACAGGTTAGATCAAGTGCTTCTGATCTGTATGATAAGTAGCTTTAATATTCCTACTGCTCTGTAATTATGCTCGCAATTTATTCTTACTCTATTAAACATGAAATGAAGTTCTTTATTTTCTTCCATCTTTTGCAGCTCAGGATAATATCAGGGAAAGCATCTTCCTTTTCCAGGGGAGAAATGACTGGCTCAACATCAAAGGGGTGTATATGACTTTTTTAAAATACTTTTATGTTTTATTCAATGATAACTGCTAATTATGTGTGTGCTGTGCCACAGTGTTCTTGTTAAAGTGGCATTTTTTGTTATACAAATGCATTTTATGTATAACTAGTGAAGTAACTTTCCTAGTTAATGTCAAGCTATGTGCTGCCTATGCACATTAATTCAGTTTAAGACTGATGTATCATAACATTATATATGTATAACTGCATTGTGAAGTAACATCTGTTAAGCAGGGGAACACAGCTTTGTACTTACAGGCACTGTTCTTTACACACCTACATGCATTACTCATAATATAAAAATAGGTTACTCAGGTATACCTTTCTAATGACATGGGTGCACATCTGTCTTACTGCTTGTGCAAGTATTACTCACTGACTTCGCATGTGGTATTACACACATGACCTCTACACACTGACTACCTCAGGATATATGGTTTTTTTTTTTTTTTTTTTTTTTTTTTTGGAGGTGGAGTTACTGGTTGTTTAATAGAGGAAGTTGGTTGGGTGTTTGTCTCAGATGGGCAGGTGTTTTGGGTTGTGGTTTTAGGAACAGCAAGGTAGCAGTTTGGGGGGAGTGTATTAGAGGCACATATTAATAGATGGTTATGTTCCCACTGACACAAAAATGTCCATCATTTACTTGAGCTTTTGTCACAGTTGGTCATCTGTTCCACTGAGATATGTGTCTGTATTGTTACAGTCATTTTATGAGGGGTGGTGCATACCCCTTCCAGGTACAGTGCTTGCAGGGTGTCCATCAATCCAGTAGTCCACACAGTGACTGGGACTCATGCAGCACAACAGTACCATGCCAGTATTGCATAACACACACACACCAGCATACACAGTCAGTGGACAGAGAATGGTGACACTGCATGCATACTTATACTGTACATTCTACTATAGGGCCTTGGGCTAAATTCATGGCAGTAGAAGTATGTGACATGTCACTGTAGCATATTTACTACTTGAGTAATACATATCTGTGTAGCACTCTCATTGGTTATATGTGACATAAATAACAGTATTTTTTTCTTTCTGTCCCCCCTCTCTTTTCTGCTATCCTTTTTTGTATTCAGTTTGGTGCATCTATTTTCAGCAACATCTGCCAAAGCTGTGCCAGTAATGCAGTCCAGATTCCCACCCTCCCATCAGGCCTGGACTTCTCCTGTCAGCACTCTACCTGGTTCTAGGCCTGCCTTCCTATCAGGTGCACCAGGAGGCAGACAAATTGCATCTTCTGCAGACTCTGGCAGTTGCTCATCAGAGGGAAGTGCTATGGTTCATCCTGGTGGCACTGCCAAGGACACACAAATTTTCACATGGTGGGAGCTGGTGATGGTGGCAGAGGAGTTGGTAAACTTACACTGGAAGCTTGTTTGAGCCACCTGGGGAGAGTCCTTTTGTAGCTTTAAGAGTTGCACCACTGTCTGGTGTTGCCTTTTCTACCTCAGTCACGGTTCAGTGGTTGGGCAGTCAAAGTGCTGACTGACCTCTCTATGGGTTAAAAAAGGAAGATTATACTCACCCTATCCCCCAGTTTATGTCCACCCTACCCACCATCCTGTTGTTCCCCTTCCTTGTGTGTCACCTCCCTCCAGTTTGTTCTCCGGTCTTCCCCATCAATAATGTTTTTTCTTTGTCTGTAGGTTTATAATTGCACTGTTCCCAAACTGTATTAGCACAGGACCTGTAAATCTTCTTCTGTGTTTTACATTAATTTATCCCCATTCCCAATCTCTTCCTTTTTCCATCCTTTGCCTTATCCTTACATCTGCCCCATCTTTCTTTCTTTTTCAATAAAAAAATGGCTGCTAATCCCAGATAAAAGTATACCCTTCGCCCCCTTACCAAGACCCATTCTTACCTCTCCTGTTTCCTTCTGTGACTTCTTCCGCTTATTGTTCCCTATTCTTACTTTCCAATACATTAATTTCCACCCCATTTAAAGTAATAAAAATAGATATCAACATTGCTATTAAGTCCTTTAGACTTTATTGCATTGTTGCTATGGAGCACATGTGCATCGGATTAAGTGCACGCCTGCTGTTTGCTTGCTACTTTTCTTCATATCATTCCTTGTGGGAATGTATCTCTACTAGGCCTGTCATTTCCAAGGGACACCTTTCTAATTAGTAGTATCTTAGGCCAAAAAATTCTAACTAGTTAATTAAAAATCGTCTTTGGTACACAATGCCCTGCAAGACATACCCTTGGTAACCCATGGTGTGTTGAAGTAGGAAGTTTTCTGAATCCCAGTAACCGAATATTATTTATACTGTTAATTATGGAAACAGACATAAGTTTTCATGCCTATGCAAATATCAAAAATAACACTCAGAAAAAGAATCTCTTGTTCCATTGTGAAAGCTCACATCTGGATGTGCAAAACACCTGTTTGCCCTATATGTGTAAGTTATACAGTTTCCAAGATATGAAAAGCCATTCAAGAAAATTTAGAGAAAAAAATTCTGGATTTTTGCATTATAATATATTGCAGTACTGATATAAAGACTGTGAAGGCATCGACTGTTAGGATGTAAAGACTGTGAAGGCATCGACTATTATCTTTGAACAGTAGATTTTTGCTACCATCTATTGCAAATGAGATATTTACATTTGTTTGGCTTTTGCTTTTTATTTTTTTTTCATGATGGTAATATAAACAAGGAATTTATTTATTTATTTTTAAACAAAAAACAACTTTATTAAATCATCACTGATGACAAAGGCAATCCTAGATTTATATAAACAAAAGCAAACCATACCGATGTATTTTCATTTGCAAACATTATAGATCACTTTTAATCTACTTAGGCATTGTCAGTCAAACATTAAAAACCTCATTCAATTCATGCCTTTTCTTAAACCTCAATCCTCCTCCAAAACATTATTTGCTCCTGCCCTTTTCTAAAGATCCCACTTCCAGTTGTTTTATCTATTTTACTATAGTCACTACTTCTAATACAATTGGTATAAACTTTTCCATTTTCAAGTAATTGCTTTTTGGCAGCCACCATAATTACACTCAGCAAGGCCTTACTATATCTAGGCAATTCTGATTCTGTGTCATGGCTCAAAAAAGAATTCCTTAGTTACACCAATTTGTTCACCCAGTATGTCTGTTAACATACCCTGCAGGAAAATTTTAAAGTCTGCCAACTCATTACACTCCCAAAACTTATGTTCCCATTATCTCCTTCTCCCCCATCACACCTCCAACATCTGCAAATCTACCTGAGGGAAAATTCTTTGGGGTCTACTTTGGGTATAAAAATATCTATGCAAACACTTCCAATCAAAGATCCTAAATCTTTTAAACTTTGCTGCACATTTGGGAGCCATGCATATATATATATAGCCCCCTTTGTTTCTTTATGAATTCCTTATCCAATCTCTTTTCCCAATCCTTTCTAACTTCCTCTGAGTGATTCCTGTAATTATCATGCGATATTTTATATCCCCTACTAATTATCCTTTTTTTAACAGCAGCTTCTGTTCTAGACTCTACTAAAACCTCTACCAATGCTGGTCTTTTGCTTAGGATCCCCCTATTTTTTTCTCTTTGCCTATACTGTTATATCAATCCTTGATAGCGAAGGTAATCTCTAGCCTGTGGTCCAAATGAATTCTTGGCCTCTTCCCATTATATTACGTTTCCTTCTTTAATTATTTGCTCCCAATGCCTTGGTTCCTTTGCCAGTTTTCTACAGTAAATTCCAGCCCCTTCTTGCCTATTCTCTGTACCTCTAATTTTAATCATCCCTATCAGCAGAATCTACTTTCTCTGTCCCCACGATGGCTTAGTTCTTAGAATACTTTCTGCTACTTTATAAATATAATATTTTGTATGGTTATTGTTTTTCTCCTTAAAGATCTGCATTAAAAAATCCCAGTCTCTCCTTGCTTCTTGAGCTTCCCTTCTGTTTTGTTATCATCTCTTTCCACTTTGAATTATAGCTTTCTGCTCATGCTATGTATATGAGCCTTAACTTTGTAGCTCTGAAATACCACTTCAAATCAGGTAATCCCAAACCACCTTGTTCTATTGGAAGTATTAATTTACCCCACTTGGGAATAAAATCTTTCAACTCTTTAACAATTGCTATCCATATCTTCTCCTCTGTTTTGATAAAAATAGGCCTGACCTGGGTATAAAACTAAAGGGACTAAAAACATTATCACTGCTTATATCTTGCTATCCAAATCCATAAAACAGAGCTCCCAGTTTCTCAGTTTTTGTATTATCTTTTCTTTAGTCTCTTCCCACATATCCTTAGTTGCCATAAGAGAATCCTTTTTAACCCATACTCCTAAGTACTTCATTTTAACATGTCCCCATAAATATGGGTATTGTTGAATCAGTTCATGTGTGGCTACATAGTTTACAGCTACTGCCTTTGTTTTCACTTCACTAATTTTGTACCCCAGTATGACTTGAAACTGTCTCAGAATGTTCCACAACAATGAAATGTCCTTTGCTGGTTTTATCGGGTATAAAATATTAGCATCTGCAAATAAATCCAACTTTTCTTGACTGCTATACCAATTATATTCTTGAATTTCTGAGTCCCTTATTTTTCTTTGCCAATGGTTCTAAATATAACACAAATAACAAAGGGGGAAGAGGAGACCTCCGCCTGGTTTCTCTGCTCAGACAGAATGTATCAGAGAGGAACCCCCCTCCACCCCACTTTAATTTTTGCCTCTGATCCCTAATATAGCCTCCTAATCAACATTACAATTTTATCAGTAATTCAAAATTGTAATTTGATTCTTCAGAGTGTAGGCTGCTAGAGGTGTGACATTCCACAGATACTAGGGGTGAATGAATTAATCAGTCTAAGCATGGAATAGTGCATCTCACTTTATAACTCAGCATGGCCTCAGTACATTAGAACTGCAAGTGTTGCATCATCCATGAAGATGATCCATTCCCTAGGTAAAAGTTTTTCCTTTATCCAGGACCAGGTCTCAGTATTAATGGCTGATGAGCATGTACTTGTATGTATATCTCACAAATTCACTCTTCTCTGATCTGTCTATGTGAGGAAGATACAACTGCACTCTTTGGCCGGATGGCAGCCAGCCTCCTGCCCAAAAGGAAAGAATACATCTGTGTGTCTGACTGGACAGATTAATGTAGTGGCTCAGAGATCAGAGCACTATTCATGGATGGAAGAATAAGCAGTTGAAAGCCCATTCATCTTCCTTGGGGAGACAATTTGTGAGGATCCTGCTTTTGGGGTGACACCTAGTAGTTGTTATATGTCAGGTCATGAGATGTATACTCTTATGACAGTACAGACAGTAAGCCTATCTGGATGTCATGAGACAGAATTTTCATGCCTACATCTGAAGGTCAAAAGTTCAACTGCTTGCCTTGCATGTGATCAAAACCAAAAGAAAAAAGCATGAGGCAAGGTAAAGTACAGTACAAAAATGTTGAGCCAGCCAGGGATTATTAGCTATTATTGCTCAGCTCCATCTCCCCTCTGACAATGGCTACATGGGACAGGACAGATGAATTATGATGTGATCAATGGTACAACTCGACAGCATAAATTGTCAAGTGGGAAGGAATCAAAAAATAATGTTAAGGAAACTTCCATCCAGCCTCACTGGTGGCACAGAGGAACAAAGCCCCGACAATGTCTCAGACAACTTGAGTTCAAATAGCAGCTCAGACATTTAATAGCACAGGCAAGGAAGATGGACATGCTTACCCTAGGAGCAGACCATAGGAGCTGTCATTGAGCTCTTGTGGAGGTGGGAGCTCATACTGACACACAGTTGTTGGTCATCTGACAGGGCAAAGGGCAAAGAGGCAAGCTTCCGTAAGGGCCCAGGATGGGCACATCCTCAAGGTACTCATCATTGTCCACTCAGCTAAACTACAGATGTCAGCACACTGGACAGAATTTTAGGACTAGGAACTGCCAACTGCCTGCCATACACATTACAGTTCCTGGTACTGTGTCCCATATCCCTGATGGGAATCTGCACTTTCCAGCTGTTACAGATGTGCATTGGTAAGGTCAACCTTTTGAAAAACCAGAGTCCTACCCAGAACTGCTGTCATGTTGGGGATTGTCTGGTAAAAGCAATATAGGGATGTGGGGCTGGTTGAGGCAGGGCACCAAGAAGGACAGCTTGGGGGTAATCAGTGCCTAGTGCACAGGAGGGAATAAAAAATAAATAATGCTAAAAAAAAGAAAAAAAATTCCATCAAGTGTCAGTATGTTCCCAAATGGAATATCCTTCAAGTGCCTCTGCAAAGTACCCTTCACTTACTCCATTCTTCCTTTCCAGTCAACCCTGCAACACCGGGATCCATCCATAAACCTATCCTCAGTATTTCAGTCAGACACATTTCTTCATTGTCCATACTTACTTTGATAAGTACCTGTTATCTTTATTAACCCAAGCCAGAGTTAGTTTCACTACTGTATGCATTACTTTTGTGAACATTTTATTCTTAGAGAGAAAGTGCAAGGAATGTTCTTTCATAACTGGAGTGAAATGTATAATAAATCAAAAGAAAACAATATCTGAAGGAAAGGTATTATTCTCTACAAGTATAACGACTAGCTGTAGGCAGATAATTATGTGAGGAAGCACTGACGAGCAAGTACTTGTATGGGATTAAGTAAATGGCAAGTATGACATCATAGGCTCATAGGTGTTTACTAGGCTAATAACCACAAGGGCTTTTTTAAGCCTAGCCATGCATCCCAAATCTCTGACAAGTTCTGATACCATTGATAAGTGTAAGCATGAGCCTGGGAGATGAACCATTTCCAGGTAACCTCTGTCAATTAGAGACATAGGTGCCAAACCAGGAATGAATTTACAGTTTCCCATCAAATTGTCCAAGTTGCACTTGAATTGGGTTAGGGCGGATCTCTGCTTCACATGGATGCATAGCCGGCCTTAGGCATAGGCCAACTAGTTGGCCGCCTAGGGCGCCGGTCGAGCAGGGGCACTTTTCTAGCATGTATTTGGTGTTGGAAGACTAGGATGGGGGCACCAGGTAGTGTGCTGGGGGGGGGGGGTATGGAGTCCTTTTGCTTAGGGTACCAGTTGACCTAAGGCCACTCCTACATGGATGGGGAGCTTGTTCCACAGATGGGGTAGTCTCTGGGATATATACTTATCTCTCCAGCAGGACCTATTTATATCACAAGCAAGGTTTAAGTCTTTAGAAGGGGCAATTCCGGTGCAGTTTATTTTGTGGATATGCAGGAGGTCCATCAGAGTGCGGTCTAACAATGCCCTGTATGGCAGGCATAGATTTTTTTAATTTTTTTATTTTATCATTTGTTAACCGGGAAAGTCCGACTTGGAACGAAGCCGATTTTCAGCGGAGGCCCAGGGAGAAAGGCTCCAGATGCATGTCTTTGTAATGTGGGAGGAAACCGGAGCAACCGGAAGAAACCCACACGAACGCAGGGAGGACATGCAGACTCCACAAAGAAGGCACCCCAGCCGAGAATCGAACCGGAGAACCTCTTGCTGTGAGGCAACAATGCTACCGCTACACCACTGCGCCGTCCCCTCAAAAGCCTGTAGGAGACAGAATACCTGTACCTGACTGTGTACCAAGAACAAAATATGTAATCTTGTGGACTCTCCTAGCCATTGCAAGGAAGAACATTACATCAAACTGGAAATCCAAAGCTTCTCCAACTTTTAAGCAATTCATGAATATGGTGTCAGCAGTATTGCAATTGGAAATGAACACTATTAAAGGAATAACTGAAAGAACAACATCATTATATATAGCATGGCAAAAAGTAACTGAAATACTGGAGAGTAATGACTGTAGCAGATTATAATCAGGAAACAATTGTATAGAAAGTCAATTATATGCCAAGAATAGACACCCTTGTAAATACTTTATTTTGGTTTTAATGTTTGATATCTGTTTACAGGTTTTAGCCAACCTTTTTAAATAATTTGTAAATACTTCACTGTCATAAATAACCTGCATTCATGTTTTCTTGTTTTTGGAAATGAATAAAAATATTTACAAAAAAAAAAAAAAAAGAATACAGGGATAGGGCCTTGAGGCGGTCTGCATAGGGCATATTACTTATGCCCTGTATTCTTTTAGTGAGGAACCTCTGTGGACGTTCCAATTGCTGGATATGCCTGGTTAGGTACATACCAAACGGGGCACTGTACTCAATGATAGGTCTGATGAATGCCGAATACAGTGGAACAATGACTTCCTTGGACTTAGATTCCATACCTTTGTTTATACGTTGTGCAACATAGAATGATTTCCTCACCTCTGTAGACACGTGATGATCAAAGGCTAGATTACTATCTATGTGTGCCCCTAAGTCACTGACTACTGGGTCAACTCTAAGTGCGTTCTCAATATGATAGTTACCAGGGATGAATGACTTCCAAAGGATACCATCATGCATTTCCTGGCATTTAGTTTCAGTGCATGGCTCTGACACCAGCTGTTTGTCTGTGTCAGCCCCTCCTGGAGAACATTTGTGTTGGTGTGAGATTCAATGATAGCTCCTTATTTGCAATCATCTGCCAATTTAGACATCCAGAGACCACTGACATTGGCTTGACTTCTGATGGATTACTCTTCTTATTCATTTATAACTTGTATGGTAAACTCTTCTAAACATCTGATACAAGCAGTGCAATGTTTGTAGTCTTGAGATTATGTGTATCTGAGTAGGCACTGTAGTAAAGAATTGGAAAGGCTAGTTCAACCAGAAAAGGAACTTAAAATATTTAAAAACTTTTAAAAAACTGACAGTGTTAGAGAATGTAAAGTGGTTTTTTTTTTGTTATTTTAATTTTAATTTTTGACAAGAGGTTGCTGCAGGTAACTGTCACTCTCTCTGCCCTGAAGTGACCTTGTAGATTGTAAATGAATTATGGCAGTGGGGGGCAAGCCAGATAAGGGTTGTAGAGAGCTTTGCTTCAATAAGAATATAGATTTGTATGCTTGGTTTGGGATATGTTTCTTTTTATCAGGCATCAGCAAAACTCATTTATAAATTATGTTTAAGCAGATAACCATATAACCACAAAAAGATAAAAGAACTGAACAAAGACATCATAGAAAATCTAGACATACTTCAAAATATGTACCATAAAGGAGATGACAGCAGAGAAAATATGACGCAAATATGAAGCAACCAAATTATTTATTATACATTCCACAGACTTCTAATAATTCTAGTCAGACTAATAGACCTGCAATTCCCAGAGCCATTAGAGGAACCACCTTTATGCAAGGGCATCACAACAGCTGTTCCCTACACCTTAGGGGTGTAACCAGTGGACAGAGAGGTGGATGGGTGGAGATTTCTTAACCGGGTCTGATCTACATGGACTTTTTTTGTACTCAGTCCAGGAGCACTATCTAGGTTATTAACTTGCACAAAGTCACAAACAAGGCAGATGGAGGCTGAATGAATCACAACATGGAGTAGAGCTCATTAACTGCTCATAGCCATAATCCTCTGTACTAAACCATGAAATGTCTTTAAAGAAATTAAAACATACAAAGAAGTAGAGTGCAGAAGTTTAAAATTGAAATTGCTTAATGATACTCAAGTTACTCAATGCTACTATGGATATGCATTTAATTATTGTAAAAGTTTGTCTTTCATGGTAGTGAATACTAAAAAGTCACTTACTGTGTGATTTTATTTCCCTCTGCCTCTGTGTTCTTACGGTCTCTTTGCTTTCTGTAAGTCCTGTAAGTATTGCATGACTCTCACATTCCTCTCTGCCTTTTCTGTGTAGTCCATAACTTTTTCCAACTGCAAAGTTCTCAACTGGCTTCCTACGAGTTTAAAACTTGTATAGCCAAGACTCCTCTCCCCCAGGTCAGCAAATAAGAACATCTACTTTCTTCAAAACAGAAGTAAAATAACTAGGTGTGTACTACTGCTTACATAACTTAAAAACCAAGCTAGAGTCAGTTGCTTAGCATTATTAATGGAAGCCCCACATTCAGCTGTTTCCTGTATATTGTAATAAGCAGAGTATTCTTGACATTGGCTGCTGCTTAATGCAGCTGATAGACCATCTAGTTTAATCCACTTTTGCGGTGCTACATCACAGCTAAACACTGCAAAGCTATTCCATTTTTCTTTTTAAGCCTTATTAAATTTGTGTGTGTGTGTGTGTGTGTGTGTGTGTGTGTGTGTGTGTGTGTGTGCGTGTGTGCGTGTGTGCGTGCGTGTGTGTGTGTGTGTGTGTGTGTGTGTGTGTGTGTGTGTGTGTGTGTGTGTGTGTGTGTCTGTGTGAGCATACAAATTAGCTCACACCAAAGCGTGTTATGAAAAAGTTGGAAACAGTTCTGACGAAAACGCTAAACTTTTATTAAAGTGGAGTTCTGCAGTACGTGGTTCACTCCCCTCCCCTCCCACCCACTTTCTCAACCTTCTTACCAATTTTGCTCATTCGTACAATAACAAAGTCATTATCCTAACCCCAAGTTTCTTTTATCCTTAACTACCTTGTCCCTCTCAGCAACAACCCTTCCATGCTTATACTTAAACACCTCATACACCACAACACCCAATCGGAAGTTAGGGGTCAGAATGGAGAGATGATAAGTCAGCAAGTAAAAGAGAGTATTGTTGCTGAAACTAAATTCATCCCCAAGTCTTGGTGAGTACCTTCGCAAGATGGATCCTGTTTTTCACAAAATCTCACCAAGACAACACTGATATATAGACTGTATTTATCTAGCATATATCATGGACAGAAGTACATTAAAAATTAAAAAAGGTAGCTGGGTGCACAAGACCCAGGATAAAAAAGTGCTCAATCCTGGTAGGTGCGCTGGTGCCAGAACTGGAAAAGATGACAGTGTAGAATCCTCAAAATACAGAAACATTCCTACAATGGGACCAGGCCAGGCCCAGGGGGAGGATGACCCCCTTGCTGTAGAAGGAAGTAGCAGTCCACAAAAATCACAAAACCTGATAGGCCAAAGAAGAGCCATAAAGACGATAGAATGGACTACTGAGGATAAGAAAGAAATGATGTATTGTTAATATTACACAAAAAGCCCAGAATTTCCAGACACAAGATATACAAAAAGATTAAGACAGAAATTAGAGGAAAAAAAATACTTTCACAAGATAAACTGTCAGAAGCTTCAAATAAAAATTTGTATTCATTAATACAACAGATTTGTGAAAAACAGTCTATAGATCAAGAAACGTTGATCTGTTTAGAAAAAGAAGCATCTGAGGAAGTGCGAAAATATAAACAACAAAACCTAGAGATTTTTGAAAAGTATAAAAAATAAATATGGACATGGGAAAGAAAGAGAGATTTGATATGGTGTGATATTTATGCAAAGGAGAAAGTCAAATTAGTCAATATAAAGAAGGCAGTCCTAAAGATATTCGAAGAGAAATACAGGCAAAGACATCCAGATATGGAAAATTTCACAATAAAAAAATAATTTCACAAAGAGGGAATCAAAAAAAATCAGATTAGTAAAGCAGAAGTTAAAAAAACAGAAGTTGAAGTTATGGAGTGCCTGTAAAGCAAAGGGTTTGGTGTAGACAATCTAACACAGGTTACATCACAGCACGATGGAATGACTCCCCAAAGTAAGGAGAAGCAGGAAGATCAGGAGACATCTGAAGAAGAAATATGGGCATGGGAAAGAAAAAAAAGATTTGATATGGTGCAATATTTATGCCAAGGAGAAAGCAAAACTAATTAATACAAAAAAGAGCAGCACCAAAGATATTTGAAGAGAAATACAAGCAAAGGAATCCAGACATGGAAAACTTTACAATACAAAAAAAAAAAAAAAAGAAAAGAAAGCAAAGAGGAAAAGTAGAAAAGGAGATTAGTAATGGGTAAGTTAAAGAAATAGAAAATGAGGTTATGGAGTACCTGCGAAGTGAAGGATTCAGTGCAGAACATCTAATTCAGAATGCACCACAACAGGATAGAGCAATGGATATCCAAATTAAGGGGAAACCAGTGGAAAAGGAAGCAATTGGTCAGGTGCCATATGAAGACATTTTGGAAACTTCCACAGGAAACCAGTATAAACGTTCACTTGAAGCTACACAGCAAGGGAAGGAACAGGAAACTGTGGAAACTCTGATGCAGTCAATATTTAGGAGTGATAGGCCAGTGAGTTCCCATATGATAGTGCAACAGATGGCACAGGATGAAATTGAAGAGAATGTGCCATATGAAGATGGTATAGAACTTTCTATGGAATGCTTGCAGGAAATGGAAGACAAAAAATGTGCCCTCAGTTTAGAAGAAAATGAGCTAAGAAAACAGTTGCTTGATTTAACAGACATAGACAAACATATTAAGATCAATGAAAGAAATAGACTGCAGAAGGTCAATAAAACCCAAAAGGTCTGAAATTTGATAAAACAAATGAACACAGTAATTAGGACTGTCCATAGAGATCCATGCGATATAACAGACGTAAACAGGCTATAGTGCAGCTAAATTAATAACTGATAAAGTTCAACCACAAGAACACAGGGTAGTGAGGGAATGGATGGGGTAAAATTGAATACCATCATGGAAGTATCGAATACAGAAAACTATAAAGCAGTTAAGACAAGAATACAGAAGTGGGAACAGATCAACAAAAATTCTAGGAAAGATAGACATGATAAAAGCAATGTGCGGTATTAGAACAGACCGGGATCTATTATGCACAATCGCAAATAACAAATTAAAAATCTCAGCACAGGTGAAAAAACTTAGCAGATATGCAGATAAACATAAAGGAAAACTACAAAATAAGCAATTTATTGATGACCCAAAAAAAGTTTTATTGAGAATTGGGAAACAAGGCAAAAAGAACTAAAAGACTGCCAAAAAAAGGAAGCAATACATACATTTTGGAGAACTATCTATGAAGCTCCTGTGGAACATAACAAAGATGCTAAATGGATAGAAAAAGTAAAAGAAAGAATACGAAGTGTAAAGGTACAGGATATGAAATGGGATTAAGTAACAGCCAGAGAGAATGAAACAAAGTTAAGAAAAGCCTCTAAGTGGAAAATCCCAGGCCCAGATGCAGTACCTAACTTTTGGTTAAAAGTATTAACATCTTTGCACAACGATTTAATCATGAGTAAGAACTATTTATATGCACACCCTGAACAGATACCAACCTGGTTAACAACAGGAAAAAAACATGCTCCTACTTAAGAGTGAACCTGCAAGCTATACTAAAAATTATAGACCAATGACTTGCCTTCCAACGACATATAAACTACACATGGGAATTGATGCTGACAGAGATTATAGTCATTTAGATGAAAACTCAATTATGGCAGTAGAACAAAAGGGCAATAAAAGAAAGTCATATGGAACAAAGGCTCTGTTGTTAAGTAACGCCATAGTGGAGAACTGTAAAAAGGGGAAGAATCTAAGTACGGCATGGATTGACTACAAAAAAAGCATTTGATAGTATCCCACATTCATGGATAAAAGAGTGTTTAAAAATGTATAAGATACACCCTACACTGATTGACTACATTACAGTGACCATGAAACAACGTCAGACCACTTTGCAATTAAGCCATGGTAAAGGACAAATTATTACCCCAGGGATAAAAATTCAAAGGGGGATATTCCAGAGTGACTCTGTCACTGCTGCTATTCTGCCTTGCTCTTAACCCATTAAGCTGTTTACTTAACAGCTTAGGCCATGGCTATAATTTGGCTCCTAGAAAACAACAAAGTGTAAAGACTTCTCATCTTTTCTTTGTCAATGATTTAAAACTGTATAGCTTGTCAGATCAGGAACTAAAAGCACAACTGCAAGTTGTCAAAACTTTTTCCAGTGATATAAGAATGTCATTTGGTCTTGATAAATGTGCAAAAGCAACCTTTAAAGCAGGAAGACTGCAACACCAGAAAAACATCAGTTTGGGACAAGAATGTGATATAAAAGAACTTGAGCAAAAGGGGGTGTATAAATATTTGGGAATTGATGAAGGCCCAACAATAAAAAATAAATAAATGTGAATAAAACTTAGTAAGGAATACTTCAGAAGACTTAAATTAATCCTGAAAACAGCATTGACATCTAGGAACAAAATCCAACTATAATTTGCTCTTCCTGTCCTAACTTACAGTTTTGGAGTGATTGACTGGCCTCAAAATGTGTTGGATACATTACACAGGAAAACAAGAAGATGCTTCATGTTCACCAAATGATTTATAAAAATCTGTGCATACCAAGATTATATATTCTGCATTCCAAAGGAGGAATGGGCCTCCTTGAAATTGATTACATGTATAGATCTGCTATCGTGGGACTACACACATATCTGCTGACCTCACAAGACCGAAATGTAGTGAAAGTTTTGAAATATGAGCAGAATAAATCTAAGATGACTTCTCTGCTTAATCTAGCAGAAGCATGTTGGCATCAAGCAGGAATGGAAATCAAACCAGAAGTAGATAAAAATCAGGCAGCAACTGAATGTGCTAAAAAACAAAAGAAAGAATATAAGGTGAAGGACCAGATGAGAAGGCAATAAATGTGGAAAATGCATAAAAATAGTTGCAAGTATAGAAAACTTCTGGAAGAACCTCATTTTGATCAGGAACAAATGCAGGAATGGTTAAGGAGAGGCAAATTCAAACCAAGAGATGAAAGGTTAATATTGGTGGCTCAAGATAGTGGGCTGTGTACATGTCGGTTTACAAAGTCCATTGAACATATGGGAGAAACAGACAAATGTAGGTTTTGTAAAACCAAACTGGAAAAAATAGCACACCTCATTGTTGGTTATGACATACTAATGGCAGAAGGACTGTATACTGAAAGGCATAATAATGTGGCAAGATTGTTGCACTGGGGATTGTGCAAACACTATGGTACTGAAGTGGCTGAAAAACACTGGAAATATGAGCCACAAAGCATCATAGAAAATGATGAAGTTTACATCACGTGGGATTATCCATTACCAACAGTTCAAAAGATAGATGCTAGAAAACCGGATACAGTGGTCCATGAAAAGAAGACAAAAGTAGCATTGATCACTGAAATCACCACACCCAGTGACTACAGTGCCTTGCGTACAAAGAGACACAAAGTCATAAAATATCAGGATTTGTAGGAAGGAATGAGAGCAATGTGGAAGAAAGATACCCAGACAGTCACAACATTAATGTATGTGTTGTCTTTATATTGTTTAAACTTGTTTGAGAAAGAATCTATGTATATAGTGTAAATAGGTTTGTTATATGACCTTCATGTTTCTATATTGGCTACAATGTATAACTTTCTCTTATGGTCTGGTTGTAAATATGAACATTTTTGTGTCTTTTATAAATGCAAAATGAAAATAAAAATTATTGGGGGAAAAAAAATAATTGAGCAACAAGGCATCACATAATCAGTTTTCTGTTTTTTTTTCCATCCCAGGGTCTGTGTTTCAGATTAAGCATTATTGTTAGTGAACTTTGATAAAAAGCTGAGTAAAATAAAAATATACCAATTTAAGCTACATATGGACTCAGTACAGAAGTAAATGTGCAGCTCCATGTCTTGTTTCTCCAAAATTAAGATTCCTCATAGTAATATTCCTTTGATTACCCAGACTATGTCTGTTCAATACAATATCCATACTGAAAAGTCTACTAAAGTCATTGTTGGTGGCTATTCTGATATAGCAGCTAAGTGGGGGACCAAAAATATAAAAGGGGATCCCAAAAGGAAAACAAAGATGAATGAAAAACAATAATAAACCAATAAAAGAACAAAATAGATAGCCTTAGCAAAATATGCAAGCAACAGTAGAAATACATGGTAGGCTACGTTGTCAATTGGCAATCTGCATAATTCAAAATACTGCTAACCACTTAACACAATATCATACATAACAATCTTTCTGTGGATGCATGCATTCTTAAGTAAAACTCACAAAAGACTGTCTTACTAGATTCACAAATTGAATACAAAAATGTGATTTTTTTTTTTACTCTGCTCCTATACCTGACTGTGCCTGTAACTTTGTAGTCCCCTTCTTGGAGGCATTCATGCTATAGCAGTACCCTGGTTTGACATGTTTGGCCCACACCAGGAAGCGGTCTCCCTTCTGGGAGAGACTTGCATGCAGGTTTTCAGGATTGTCTCTGCCATGCTTCTCCAAGTGGGATAAAGCCAGGTAAATATACACCATACTGCAGCTCATAGTATTTTTTTCTTTGTTACTAACCTCAGAATGCAGATGGTACATCTGTAGGCTGTGCAGGTAATAAAGTGTAGTCTCTGAGGGCATGCCCATCATTGGCCATAGGGCACCCACTTCTCAGAGCCCCACACATCCATCCAGGTGATTACTCTGATCACTGGACTTCAGCAGAGTTTTATAAATAATATGCCTACATCAGCATGGTCCCTTGTCTAGGATAGGCATGCTTATCTCAACAGCCAGCTCCATCAGACACCCCAACAACTGAGATTAGGTCTCTTGGGCTGTAGTCAGGGCTTCACCTGTCTATATTACTGGTCTGGCTCAAAATTATGAATAAAATTATGTGGTTTTCATTAAAATGTTATTTTCTATTAACTATATACTCTGCTATATCTGTTTTGAAAATAATTTAAAGTTTTACCCATTGTTTATCTGTATCTAGTTATGCTGCAATCTGGAGGTTTTTTTAAATCTACATAATCTTGCTGTAATGAATTTATTTATTTATTTATCATTTGTTTACCAGGATAGTCCGGCTGGACAGCTAGTGCCCGTTTTCAGTGGAGTCCTGGGGAGAAAAGCTCCATACAGTTACAGAATAAAGAGTGATACATACAGTTACAGAATGAAGAGTAAGTACCTGGTAGAACTTAGAGGTTACACAGTCTAAATGATAACAACAAGTCAGAGACCACACTGTATTTTGGTTACCAATCAGAATTACAAAGTTGTTGTACAAATATATGATCATCCCATTTTCGTAGGGTTTGTAGTGAAACATATTTACAATATATACAATATATACAAGGAGCTAGGGTAGAGTGCAGTGTCAGTATTCACCAGAAACATCCTACTGTAGGGGTGGGGCTTCAGGGAGGTCCTTTGGGCAAGTCAAGACATTAATCACCTCAGACAGCAAGTGCCAATGTCACTGAATGCCTCTGAATAAAGTACCAATGAATTTAATCTAACAACTAGTACATTGGTATTGGTAAATACCTTTGAAAATGCTGCTCTAAGCTGAATGTGATTTACAAACATAATTATACATTTGCATTCTTTGCCCCTGTTGGCTACAAGTCATCATTCAGTTAGTCTAGGGGAGTGTGGAATTATGGCACCTCCCTCAAGACACACATCTGCTCTGTGTAACTCCTAACTAACTGTGACCTCCCAGGCAAACACGCACTCACACATGCAGCATAGACACCCCTACACTACCTGTTCATTAAACTCCCCAGCATTTACCTCGACCACAGTGGGTGAACATGAGCTTTGGGCTGTGTATATTAAGATAAGCAGCCATGTTACTTTATGCAGATGAGCAGTTTTCTGAATCACTCAGCTGTGTAAATGCCTTACCACAGACATTTCTATGATATAGAACATGGCTAATTAGCATATGCCTCTTCGATGGAAAGCCTCATTAGCAATCAGTATGGCTGCAGAGACAGACTACTGCAGTGCTGTACATCCTCATACTAAAGTATCATGTTAGGGCTGCCTCTGGATTGGAAATGTTTGCAACGAGGTGTGCATGGTGGCAACCTTTCTGAATTGCCCCTGTTGTGTTAATTTTTCTTCATGTTAATGTTTGTCAGATTTAATTTCTTGATTTGGTGTATTCAGTCATTCACTTTGGTTGTTTTCTGTAATAAAGCTTAGCAATAGTTTAAAAATTCCTGCCAGGTTGCCCTGTTGCATGGGTGAAATCTTTAGATAACCACCTCTTTCGAAGCTGTCCTGAGTATTGTTGCTACTGGTCCCACTTAATTGGTCATTTATTCTGTGGTTCATTCACTCAGAAAAGCCTTAGCAGCTGGCCATACCTTTGGACACTGAGCTACCCGACATTCCACTGGCTATTCTTCTCCCCTTCCTTGCACAGCATCACCACCAGAGAAGACCTCCTCTTTAGTTTTACTTGTATGAAACTTATGTCTTTTCCGAGTGCTTTCTTCTGAGAAACTGATGGGAGAAGGTTCCACTGTAATGTATTTACCTGATCAGGGTAAACCCCACATCTACCTCTAAGATAGCCAATAGTTGTGTTTTTCCTGGGCTTCTAAACACGGGAGGCCAAACCAACAAAACTTTGCTCCTTAACAGTGAAGCAATATCAGCCTGATTAAGTCAGCAACTACACCCACTTCACCCAATTCCACTCCCACCACACCTCCTGACATAGTGGCAAACACCCCTTATTCATCTTTCTTTTCATGCAACCTCCTTCTAACTCTTGACTGGCCTTCACCACCATTTTGGGTAAGAGCAGGCCTATATAGCTTCATGATGTTCCATGGTTCTATAGTACACTGGCCTCCACTGGGAATCACCACAGACAAGCATCACTTCCATCATGTATCATTTGGTGTATAAGATTGATGATTTCACCCCTTGGCTGACAAGTTCAACTCTAGTGACTTTATTCCTCCTCATCACTCCCTAGCTACTGCTTACATTACTATGCTTGAGCTAAATATCCTACCCTAAAGAAATATCCCTTGATATGCATGCAAAAACCACTACCTTCCACTCATTTCCCTTATATTATATAGTAGAAATATTCTGCCCAAACCCAAGAGCTTGCCCAACTAGCTTCTCAGTGGACACATATTAAAATATATTTTTTTATTTTTTATTCATTTGTTTATTGGTATGTCAACAAGGTCAAGGGTAAGCACAATATACGGAGCAATTTACAATAGGCAATCAAGCATGTTTTAGAGAAGAAATTGGAGTGACAAGATGGAAATCCACATAGATATGCAGATGACACGCAAATTCCACATAGTGACCAGAGAACAGACTTGAACCCTGAAGTTGTTACCCAGAGATCTTAACCATTGAGCCATTATGCTACACATTTTATAGAGATTTTCCCTTCTCGAGAAAAAAATGCAGTCAACAACTGCTAACTTCAGTGTTACAAAGAATCATTCTGATATCTGAATTCTGTTAATATTCAATCTCACTATATAAAACATGTTTTCATTCCTTCACCCTACTTTAATTTCTAAATTATATTTTTTATTTTATGCCATACAGTGTTCTGATAACTGATACATCATGCCTGACATAAGAATGGTATTATGGAGGTACAATTAGCTTTATGAACCAAACAAGAGTAGATCCTTATTCAACCAAACCCCAATACTTATATATATGCCCAACAGTAACATCTCCAATACATAATCCACTGTGGTGCTTTTCAGTTTTAAGTGGTTGGTATACATCTTTCATAACTCTGTAAATAG
Organism: Protopterus annectens; assembly: GCF_019279795.1. Lineage (NCBI taxonomy): Eukaryota > Metazoa > Chordata > Ceratodontiformes > Protopteridae > Protopterus > Protopterus annectens. Next base: position 193,305,622 of record NC_056734.1, read on the forward strand.
GACATAGCCAGAATACTTGGAGGTTTATCCTGTCTTCCAAAATGTAGACCCTTCTCCTTCTTATGGAGACCCAAGCCCTAAACGTTCAGGTTTAAATTTAAAAATCCATTTAGTCAACAGTCATTTTACAAAATATATAATCAGAAATGCAAAACAAACGTTCCTGTTCATTTGTAATTTAAATGTTAGCACATCTCAATGAATACAGTAAAAAATATGATTTTTTTTTAAAATGAATGCTACGGCATATATGGCATTTGCCCCATTACACAGACACCTGTAGAATGTTCTCTGTTCTAATAAACCAGCTTTTTACTGCTCATTGAGTGCAAACTGGACAAGGATCAGCTCACTGACCACAACTTGGTGAAGCCAAACTCCCTAATCACTGTTACCTATAGAAAATCACTGGTGGTCTGTAAGTGAGCACAGACAGTGATTGCTTTCACTGGGAAGATTTGTACTTTAACCTCGTTGGTACATCCATGGAATTGGTATATGTAAGTTTGGGGTGTGTGAGGAGCTTGGTCTCCTGCAAAAAAATGATTACAGTTAATTTTTCTTGATTGGGTTATTTCCTTTCCAGTTGTGTTTGACAAGTTGGTCCCTCAACATATACTGAAGAGTCATAGTGTAAGTGTAACATAACACATTCAGATATTTGCCTAGTTATTAATCAGAAACTGAGAGCCTTTCCTGATGTTAAAATACAAAAAGAAGAATATATAACCACTGAAATACATTTCTAACCCGCCAACACTAATGGGGAGAGAATTAAAACAAAACCTAGTGCTTATACTGTCATCTGTCTTTTTCTGTGCCTTTAAATTGATTTGTTCTTGTCAGACAAAGAAAAGGTAGGGTGTCTTGACCAAATTAGCGCATCAGAGGTAATCAGAACAAGTTGTAATGGGCCTGTTATCGTTGTTAAAAGACAGTGGGTAATTCTAAAGTTACTGAAATCATTTATTATCCTGTTTAATAATGATAACATTTATGTGTATTGCCACAGCATGGATGATTTGTGCTTTTACAGTGTCAGTATTTTGTTCTACATTTTTAAAATGGCGTGGTGACCAAGTCTGTCGATCGCCCCTTATGGAAACAAAGTGATACAGAATACAGTACTGTATCTGATCTAACATTCACGATAGTAAGATATCACTTTTTAAGTTCCATGATCTCCACTGTCAGATATATTACAATTAATTAAATGGCACAAAGATCAGTAGCCATTGATGTCTCTCATTACCTTAACTCAGTGCTGTTTTAATAACCACTAGTTCAAAGATATGCTTAGGAAATAAAGGGTCAAAGGTGATAAGTAAAACAAGGAATAAAAAATAATAATAATTTACAGATTTATGGAACTCAAACATCTGTCAAATACACGATACAGCAGATGTGTGCAAATATGGTATTGGCAATATAGTCCTTAGTTTTCTATTCCGTTCAATGTCAATGTGTGATTTATTATGCATGAGGTCTCAGAATTCAGGCCCAACTCAGTGTCACACATTTCTCACATACATTATTTCATGCTAATTTCCTGCCTGCCTGCCTGTGCCACTCCAATCCATAGAACTTTGGAGTTTATTCTTTATGTACAACAAAGACTCAGGAGTAGGTTTCTATATTCAAGCCTAGGAAATGTATGCCTTTCATCTAAATATGTGGTCTGCTGAATAACTGCTACATTAGTCTCTCTCCCTCTCGCTATAGATATATATATATATATATATATATATATATATATATATACACACACACACACACACACACACACACACACACACACACATATATATTTATATATATTTATATATATATATATATATATATATATATATATATATATATATATATATATATATATATATATAGATATATCATTTACCCTTCCCTTGGAGCCTCTGTCATACTTGAAAATGAACTAGTCCACTTTTCCAATACCCAGTTAATAATGGATAGATAGATAGATAGATAGATAGATAGATAGATAGATAGATAGATAGATTGATTAAACAGACAGATGGAGAGATACATGCACACATACACATTGTCGGCCTTAGGCATAGGCCAACCAGGCGGCCGCCTAGGGCACCCCTGTGGCAGGGGCGCTTTTTCAGTATTTATTTGGTGTTAGGTAGACCACGATGGGGGCACCAGGTGGTGTGCTAGGAGGCGTGGAGCCCTTTTACCTAGGGCACCAGCTGACCTAAGGCCACTCCTCATACATACATACACATATATATATATATATATATATATATATATATATATATGCATACACACACACACAAACACAACAAACACACACACACACACACACACACACACACACACACACACACACACACACACACACACACACACACACACACACACACACACACACACTCATACTTGCATACATAAACAAACAATTGCGTTCCTTAACATAAAAATTACTTTAACTCCCTCTTCCTTTGTCTAAATGCAAGCATAAATAAGTGCATTCTGTTCTAATATCACTGTAAGACATCTACTATACTGGAATAATTCTGCTCTAATTAGGTAACAACATTTCATTTTCTCTACTGCCTCTGCACTTGCATTTAGCTGTATTTGAAAATGCTTATTCCTTTCCATAATACCTGGAGGACAAAGTAAATAGAAAATGTTTGTGGTGGTTGGAACATACGCGTGTTAAAGTAGACAAACTGATAGATTAACCCATTGGCCCAGTATGTGTAGTGAAACAATCAAGACCCTTTTCATGCAAGATCTGCAGTGGCGTGACACCATGGAAAATCCCCTAATTTTCTTGGAACAAATGTCATGGCAATCATTTCAGGTAGCTGTAACCAGAAACATGAACAGTAAAGTAGGAGCTATACACCAACTTCTACACTATAGCCCCCATAATTGTACTCTAAGACAATGTATATTTCTGGACAGTGCAAAATTTCAATACTGTAAAATCAGACTTTCTGAAGTGAAAAATTAAGAAAATATATAAATATAAACCATTATAAGTATGCCAAACATACTACTCAACTGTCCAAAATTTTGCAGAATGTCCACGTTTGCTTCATATTTTTGGTCTCTCTCTCTCTCTCTCTCTCTCTCATAAAATCTGTGCTTCTCTGGCAAGTAATTGAGGATTGCAGTCACTAAATGATGACAGACATTTGAGCTTCAAATTTCATATCCTTTGGAAAATGCTTACCCAAGCAAAACGTATTTTATCAATTTTCTACATCTACAAGAGCAATATTTAAAATATGTCCCTGATTTCAGACCTTTGTCCAAACATTATTTTTGGATTTGTCAAGAATTCTTGCACTATGAAATTGAGAGGTAAGTTTGCCAAAGCTTGTTGTTAGCTTAAATTCTAGTATATCTCCGTGAATGTGATCAGTCACCTTTATAAAGTTTATGCTATGGTGTGCATGGCATATACCTGGCAATGCCTTGTACTGGACCTGATATTAATGGTGCATGGTATATGGCTGCCAATGCCTTGCACTGGACCTGAGTTTAATACATTATCAAAGGAATGGTGGCAACTCAACAGTACAATGCCCCCCCCCCCCCAAGCTTACTGTCATGTGAGTATTGAATCTTGACTTTCTCTGCCTGCTGTAGGGATAGAACTCACAGACATCTGATCTTCTGGCATCAGAGGGTGATTAGCAAAATACTATGTGCTTGACATTGATGCGGCATTCACATTTCACAGGCAAAATTATTGGTGGGTTTGGACCATGACTATGGCTGTCACATGTAGCCCTAAATACACACAATGTTTTGAACATTTGTAGGACATAATCAAAAAGTAGTCTCCCTTAGGATAACCTGTACATGCCATTCCATAGATTTTATGCTTAAAAGATCTAAAAGCTGGGGTGCATTTCAGGCAACACTTGTCTGTGCATGAGGAATTTGTTAATCTTACTTCATGAGGCTACTATCTGCTACATTCTTAAGGATAAAACTTTAAAAAATAGGGAAGGTATCTGCAAAGTAAATGTAAACACCCTTTTGCTCACTCCAGAAACAGAATATACACTTGGAATTCAGAATGGCTTTACACCTTTCTTAACTATATTCTTCATTAAAGAGTGCAAGAAGAAGCTAAACATCCCAAGATAAAGTACTTTCTGTATAGTGACTTCTGGTCTTGGTGGGCAAAATTAACGTCCAAAATATAATATAAGTGGAAAAAGTATCAGCGACATGATGAGAGATACAGTTAATTACAGACATGTCACTAAAAGCAGATGTGGATGGGTTAAAGACGATAATCAAACCCGCATTGTAAGAAGAATAAAAGACAGAAGAAGAAAAGAAACATTCAGCAGCTGACAGTGGTGAGAGAAGCATAATGTCCTTATCTTATCCAAGCATGCAATCACCTTGCTATCTTTGCTGGCAGCACACGCATTTCCGAACAATACCTGTCAGCTCAATGCTATCCTGAGTATTGTGCTTGAAGTCTGAAACAAACATATATCAAGGTGTTCTTTTCAAGTATGTACTGCCACCATCTGTTACAGCTAGAATCACCAACATCCAAGCTTTTTTTTTTAATTACCAAAGTATAATATTACTGTTTGGCTAAGTGAGCCACCTCTAATGAATTACTATAAATTTGGCTTTAACATATGCTCATCTCTCTAGGTTGATGCAAATGCTTCTGCAGTGAATCAAGATATTGTATGGCAGACTTGAAGTGATTCATTTTAGTTAGCAGCTTATTTAAAAAAAAAAACCCAGAAAGCACTTAAGAATATCAATGCCTATTTTCAGCATGACCTGGAAGAGATACAGATAATACAGCAAACCATTCCTTTCAGGAGTTAATTACAGTGCAAGACAAATTAAAAAAATAATAATAAAATAAAACACCCAGAAAGTATGCAAAAATAAGTACAAATTGTTAGAAAAGAAAATGCACAATATAATGAATATCAGGGTCAAGTTTGAGCAGACATAATATAGTATGCAGCAAAAATATCATCCAAAAATATGTGCTGGTTGTCTTCCCAAAAGGAAACCAGTGAAGAAAGAGAAATTAAGTGTATAAATAGAAAGAGACTATGTGTATATGACTACAGGGTGGACAGAAAGAGGCTGGGATTCATATATGATCACCTTACAGTACAGTGCAGTTGACAGCACAAATGCACAATGGTTGAAACAGTGCTGTATGCAGCACATGCATGTTGACATGTAAATGAAGAACCCAAACATATGAATCATGTGGAAATACAAATGAAGGAACCCAACATGAACAACTGATTTAGAGACGTATAAAAGGTCAGTGCTGTATGGTGGTGTTTATACATTTAGAATGCCGAACTTCATGGTTGCATATTGGGAGACATACTAGGAATAGCAGCAGCAGCACAATATCATGCCTTGAGCTCTGCTGTCATAGCTGGTGCTTGCAATTTTCAACATTGTGCACATCTGTGCCAATGCGGGGTACAGATAGCACCCGACATACGAAGACCTCACAGACCAACAAACTGTGGCCCATCTCCAAGTAGACAGGGATACAGTAAGGGATCTAGATGAACTGTGTTCCCTGCAAGCTGAACCTTGAGGACTGTACAGTCTGTCCATTCTTCTAGACACAAAAGTATGTGTAGAATTAACCATCATAGCTACAGAAACCTTCCTGTGACCTACAAGGGACACATTAAGGATATTACAGGCATTAACCTTGTAAGCCTTAAACCACTTCTCCACCCAAGCGACAGTCAATTATGCTTGGGTAGGCAAAGCTAGAGGAAACTCTGGTGGAGGTCCATGGAAGTCCTGATGTGCAAATCAGTTATTCGATCTGGATATAGGGGCAAAAGCCTAATCGACCCATCTAGTAGCTGGTTCCCTCCAAAGTTTCCCTCAGAACTGCAGAAAGTAGGCAGACACAGTTTTATCTAGTAAACATTATTCTAGGAGATATAGAGGGTAGCATATCTGGCTCCCCAAAACAACAGAGGAGAGAAATAACATATGCTGGCCTTCTTTTAGGTAGCCCAGTTTCCTGAGGTCCTGGGAACCATAGATCGCACCCAACTTGCTATCAAGGTCAAACCAAGTCCAGAGGGTCTGTGATACATAAACAAGAACGCCTTCCACCTCCTGAACTGCCAGGTGGTCTGTAATGCCCAGGATATTATTTATAATGTGTCCATGCATCATCTGTGAAATTCACATAATTCACAAATTTGGTACATGTCTGACCTAGACCTACAATTCCTGCTAGGAGACTTCCCACTGTGGCTGGCAGATGCATACAAATGGCAGCTAGACATGTATATATACATATGTACCATACAAGCTGGGAGCAAACCACAAATAATATGTTGTTTGTTGTGTGTTGCAAGTGATATGGGATACGTCCTAGAGAGCAGGTTGATGACACTAACCTGCAGTCCTAAGGACATAAAGAAAATGGTCTATTATACAACCTGTAGAGAAATGCAGAACATAGTGAAATAGATTCTTAGACTACTAAAGGGATGACTCCAACATTTAGACATCATAGGAGTGGGTAGTTATTGTTTGCCATGCTCCACAACATGATGGAGAGTCAGGAAAACATCATGGGCAGACCTGCCATACAAATCATAGCAGCAGAAGGGCAGAATGGAGAGTCAAAGGAGAAATATGCAGCAGCTCAACCACAGCCAAGGCAGACGTAGGCACAATCCACTGCAATACAGGCAAAGAGATGGGATCTCAGTAACAGCTATTGGCCATTACACGGACACCACAGAATAAAATACTGAACACAGTACCACACTCAGGCTATACAGGACAGTGCATAGGTTGGTAACATTGTGCATCAGACATCACAACACCTGCACAAAATTTGAGGGTGGACATTGCACAGTAATAATCATTTACACAGGTAAGGTGACACAAAGACAAGTGACTGGCACACTGTAATGTGGGCTAGGATCACAGCAGATGAACATAGTAGCCACATACTCTGGGAGATTGTGAGGAGTCAATGATCACATCCTGAAGTGGTGGGCTGGACTGCCATGATGTTACCACTGCTGATGTTCACTATGCTGGCTTCCAGTACTGGACCAAGATCCAGTATGTGCCAGGGATGAGGAAGAACCATGCACACACATGAGTTGCCACAAGTCTTGTGTCTGAGAAACAATGCCTGCCACACCCTGGTAGATGTCCATGACAAGCAGTTGCAGGTTGTGTACTAGACATGGCACTAATGCTGTCTCACCAATAGTCTGTATAGTCTGCCACTCGATGGTCTGTGACTGTTAATCTCTCATTTGAAACCAGTCTTAGTAGTGGACTGCAAGGCCTACTGCAGAACAGATGTGTCTCATGGATGCAGTTATAGAGGCAGAATTGCCATCACAGATGACAGCAGCACTGTGTGCTTCCTGTCCTTATTCCCAGGTCACTGTGCAATTTGTGCATGTGCTTCTAAAAGAGAGATTAACAGTCACAGGGACTGTCTGCAACTGTTAATCTCTCATCTGAAACCTCACATGGTCATGGACTGTATGACCTACTGCAGAACAGGTGTGTCTCATGGATACAGTTATAGAGGTGGCATTTGCCATCAGAGATAGCAGCACTGTGTGCTCCCTGTCCTTATACCCAGGTCACCGTGCAGTAGGTGCATGTCCTCCGAAAAGCCACAGAGTATACTTACCATCTTCACACTGTTGTATGCAACAGCCATCTGAGTCTGGATCACTGACTTGCATATCTGCTGGTTGACTCTGAGTGTCATAGCCATGTCAGAAACAGTCCTGTTATCATGGTGGTGCTGCACCCCCTGCATCTCTCCCATAATGGTGTGTATGCCCACTCTCAGATGTCCAGCACATGTCCGATGCTGTGTGGGCTGGGACTGCAAACAGAACTCAAGTGGGAATGACAGGTACAGGGTGTCTGTCATGCATTGTTGAAGCTGTGTGTTCAGCCAGTTCATCAACAATGGTCTCTGCAATGGTGGATGTGGGTGTTCTCTCTCCATGTAATGTCACAGGCATTCCTGTACTGACAAACACAGGGCAATATATATGTCTGAATCAAGCAATAATGAAATTGATAGGGATCACAATGATCATAATTATACTCTTAATTTCTCTATATGACAATGCATAACATTCACACCACACTTACAAAGGTACACCTCCACACTGCCATGACACCCACACAACATATCAGTCATCTTTGAGCCTTTTCCCACCTCTCTGCAAAACACTGCTGTAATGTCTTTTGCAAACAGCTCAGGATTCCCATCCCTACCTATTGGAACCACTCAACTGCACTTGCACAAGTGTACCGCTCAGCAGGGCAGCAAGCAGATGTCAGTACAGATTTGCTCCATAGTTCTTTTACACCATACACACACACACACACACACACACACACACACACACACACACACACACACACACACACACACAGCAATGATGCATGGTTAATGTGGGCAAATCTGTTTATTCAATGTCACTACAGTTGCTACCCATCACCTTGTCAGCACTTGTCAGTCCACAGCTGAAAATCTTGCTGTCCGTTACACTTTGACTAGCACATGTGTGCAGACTCACATGCACATACATTACATGTGTTGGTGAACAGCGGAGCCCTGACTCCCTCTCCCTAGTACAGTGCTGTACTGGCTAAGAGGTGCAAAAACTATTGGCACATGTCAACTGATGACACCCCACAGACGTTGTAGCAAGTCCAATGCACTGACACCACTATCTCCCAAGTAAAGCTTCAAGTCAGTGTAGCTCTGCTCCTCAGTTCTGTTACTCCATATATGTAATAATTATACATACACACACATACATACACACACACACTCACCCACATGTACACACACAAACTCACCCACAAGCTCACATGTAGACACACACACTTGCCCAAACTCACACACACACATATCCACACACACTCACCCCACACGTACACACCCACATATACATGATCACGCACACATACTCTCACACACATGTACACATGCTCGCTTGCTCAGCAACACACATGCTTGCCCACACATGCAGACACATACACACATGCTCACCCACAAACACACACACATACACACACACACACACACTAGCATA